>NW_027192939.1:0-220000 GCF_949987515.2 Delphinus delphis | reverse complement strand
GAGACATAGCAATCCATAGGTTTTAAGATACTTACTAGTCAGGTACATTCTTAGGCGTTTAATATGCGGTGTTGAGTCCATTTCGTTGAGCAAGGAGTAGCTCTTGTCTATTCCATATTTGGCTTAAGGAACTTTATCTGTGCTCATTTCAATCTCTGGTTTTATGCAGCACCCCAACTCACCTTTCCCCTTAAGCAAGCATAAGTTGGTTTTCTAAATTTGAGAACCTGTTCTGTTCTGTAATTCAGTTCCTGTGTAGCCAAGTTTACATTCCGTGTATTACTGATATCTTATGATGTTTCTTTTTCTGTGTGACTTATTTCAGTTAGAATCATCGTACCTGAATCTACTCATTATGCTGCTACGGGCCTGATGACATAGATTTCATTGCTGAGTGATACTGCATTGTACGTAAGTACCACAAGTTCTTTATCCATTTTTCACTTTCTGTGATATTGAACTTGTACGGTAAACGAGGTTCTTGTAAACAGAGGCGTCCCAAACTTTGGGGTGGCTGTGTCTTTTTGATTTTAATTTCCCTAAGCTATAGGACCATAAGTGGCAGTGCCCTAGGCTCTGTTGCTTTGTTTTTTAGATGTTTCAGGAAACACCATACACTTCTCCCAAGTGTCTGTTGGCAATTTACATCCCGCCCATCAGCATAACAAGGCTCCCAGTTCTCCATGGCCTGTCCTGCCTTTCTGGATTTTACACTTTTTTCAGATGGCCCTTTTGACCGGGAGGAAGTGAGACTTCATTGTAGTGCAGATTTCCTTTGCAAGCTTGCTTGGTGGGCCAAAAAGGGCGTATGCGTTTTTTCCTGAATATATTCAGGAAAAAACGCATACGCCCTTTTTGGCCAAGTGCATCATTGTGGACGTTCTGCCTCTTTTCCTATGCTTTCAATGCAATTCCAGTCTACCTCCTGAAATCGGTTTCCTGCAATTCTGCCCCACTTTCAAGTCCTCTTTGCAGCCTTACTTCAGTCTATTTTTGGACGATAGCTGTCATTTATAACTCTGCAGGTTTGTGAATTACAGTGCCCCTGAGCTCCTTTCTTCAACTTGCTTTCTTGTGACCTGGCCGCAACACCGCAGGATGGCTTCAGGCCCTAATATGGTTCCGGCATGGCACACTGAGCCTCTGGTTATTTCCTCTTCCTGGTGGGAAATGAGAGTTAAATTTGCCCGTCCAGACACCTCCAGCTAGTCTCTCATTGGTTCTCGCTATTCCTGTTCATCTTCCGCAGAAATTGCAAACTGGGCCAAACAGGAGGTTAAAGGCGCTGACTCTCCAAGTGGGGAGAGTGTTAGTAAAGCATCTGGAATGGTGCACCCGAGTACCAGGGGAGGAAAACTGAGACATATTTGAACACGTCTCTCGTTCACATGGTTGATCATACTTGGGTTCCACATGCATGTTTTAGCTGAAGGAAGAATACCTTAAACCTGGAGAGTTGAGACCCGTGTAATGGGTACCATGCAATATGACTTCAAAGGGTCTTCATTTGCTCACCGAACCTCTCCAATCCTATCACTGCTGCATTTATGCCCCTGTACACACGCTTGATTCTCTTTTGGAGACATAGCAATCCATAGGTTTTAAGATACTTACTAGTCAGGTACATTCTTAGGCGTTTAATATGGGGTTTTGAGTCCATTTCGTTGAGCAAGGAGTAGCTCTTGTCTATTCCATATTTGGCTTAAGGAACTTTATCTGTGCTCATTTCAATCTCTGGTTTTATGCAGCACCCCAACTCACCTTTCCCCTTAAGCAAGCATAAGTTGGTTTTCTAAATTTGAGACCCTGTTCTGTTTTGGAATGCAGTTCCTGTGTAGCCAAGTTTACATTCCGTGTATTACTGATATCTTATGATGTTTCTTTTTCTGTGTGACTTATTTCAGTTAGAATCATCGTACATGAATCCACTCATTATGCTGCTACGGGCCTGATGACATAGATTTCATTGCTGAGTGATACTGCATTGTACGTAAGTACCACAAGTTCTTTATCCATTTTTCACTTTCTGTGATATTGAACTTGTACGGTAAACGAGGTTCTTGTAAACGGAGGCGTCCGAAACTTTGGGGTGGCTGTGTCTTTTTGATTTTAATTTCCCTAAGCTATAGGACCATAAGTGGCAGTGCCCTAGGCTCTGTTGCTTTGTTTTTTAGATGTTTCAGGAAACACCATACACTTCTCCCGAGTGTCTGTTGGCAATTTACATCCCGCCCATCAGCATAACAAGGCTCCCAGTTCTCCATGGCCTGTCCTGCCTTTCTGGATTTTACACTTTTTTCAGATGGCCCTTTTGACCGGGGGGAAGTGAGACTTCATTGTAGTGCAGATTTCCTTTGCAAGCTTGCTTGGTTGGCCAAAAAGGGCGTATGCGTTTTTTCCTGAATATATTCAGGAAAAAACGCATACGCCCTTTTTGGCCAAGTGCATCATTGTGGACGTTCTGCCTCTTTTCCTATGCTTTCAATGCAATTCCAGTCTACCTCCTGAAATCAGTTTCCTGCAATTCTGCCCCGCTTTCAAGTCCTCTTGGCAGCCTAACTTCAGTCTATTTTTGGACGATAGCTGTCATTTATAACTCTGCAGGTTTGTGAATTACAGTGCCCCTGAGCTCCTTTCTTCAACTCGCTTTCTTTTGAGCTGGCCGCAACACCGCAGGATGGCTTCAGGCCCTAATCTGGTTCCGGTACGGCACACTGAGCCTTTGGTTATTTCCTCTTCCTGCTGGGAAATGAGAGTTAAATTTGCCCGTCCAGACACCTCCAGGTAGCCTCTCATTGGTTCTCGCTATTCCTGTTCATCTTCCGCAGAAATTGCAAACTGTGCCAAACAGGAGGTTAAAGGCGCTGACTCTCCAAGTGGGGAGAGTGTTAGTAAAGCGTCTGGAATGTTGCACCCGAGTACCAGGGGAGGAAAACTGAGACATATTTGAACACGTCTCCCGATCACATGGTTGATCATACTCTGGGTTCCACATGCATGTTTTAGCTGAAGGAAGAATACCTAAAACCTGGGTAGTTGAAACCCGTGGAATGGGTACCATGCAATATGACTTCAAAGGGTCTTCATTTGCTCACCGAACCTCTCCAATCCTATCACTGCTGCGTTTATGCCCCTGTACACATGCTTGATTCTCTTTCGGAGACATAGCAATCCATAGGTTTTAAGATACTTACTAGTCAGGTACATTCTTAGGCGTTTAATATGCGGTGTTGAGTCCATTTCGTTGAGCAAGGAGTAGCTCTTGTCTATTCCATATTTGGCTTAAGGAACTTTATCTGTGCTCATTTCAATCTCTGGTTTTATGCAGCACCCCAACCCACCTTTCCCCTTAAGCAAGCATAAGTTGGTTTTCTAAATTTGAGAACCTGTTCTGTTCTGTAATTCAGTTCCTGTGTAGCCAAGTTTACATTCCGTGTATTATTGATATCTTATGATGTTTCTTTTTCTGTGTGACTTATTTCAGTTAGAATCATCGTACCTGAATCTACTCATTATGCTGCTACGGGCCTGATGACATAGATTTCATTGCTGAGTGATACTGCATTGTACGTAAGTACCACAAGTTCTTTATCCATTTTTCACTTTCTGTGATATTGAACTTGTACGGTAAACGAGGTTCTTGTAAACAGAGGCGTCCCAAACTTTGGGGTGGCTGTGTCTTTTTTATTTTAATTTCCCTAAGCTATAGGACCATAAGTGGCAGTGCCCTAGGCTCTGTTGCTTTGTTTTTTAGATGTTTCAGGAAACACCATACACTTCTCCCGAGTGTCTGTTGGCAATTTACATCCCGCCCATCAGCATAACAAGGCTCCCAGTTCTCCATGGCCTGTCCTGCCTTTCTGGATTTTACACTTTTTTCAGATGGCCCTTTTGACCGGGAGGAAGTGAGACTTCATTGTAGTGCAGATTTCCTTTGCAAGCTTGCTTGGTGGGCCAAAAAGGGCGTATGCGTTTTTTCCTGAATATATTCAGGAAAAAACGCATACGCCCTTTTTGGCCAAGTGCATCATTGTGGACGTTCTGCCTCTTTTCCTATGCTTTCAATGCAATTCCAGTCTACCTCCTGAAATCGGTTTCCTGCAATTCTGCCCCACTTTCAAGTCCTCTTTGCAGCCTTACTTCAGTCTATTTTTGGACGATAGCTGTCATTTATAACTCTGCAGGTTTGTGAATTACAGTGCCCCTGAGCTCCTTTCTTCAACTTGCTTTCTTGTGACCTGGCCGCAACACCGCAGGATGGCTTCAGGCCCTAATATGGTTCCGGCATGGCACACTGAGCCTCTGGTTATTTCCTCTTCCTGGTGGGAAATGAGAGTTAAATTTGCCCGTCCAGACACCTCCAGCTAGTCTCTCATTGGTTCTCGCTATTCCTGTTCATCTTCCGCAGAAATTGCAAACTGGGCCAAACAGGAGGTTAAAGGCGCTGACTCTCCAAGTGGGGAGAGTGTTAGTAAAGCATCTGGAATGTTGCACCCGAGTACCAGGGGAGGAAAACTGAGACATATTTGAACACGTCTCTCGTTCACATGGTTGATCATACTTGGGTTCCACATGCATGTTTTAGCTGAAGGAAGAATACCTTAAACCTGGAGAGTTGAGACCCGTGTAATGGGTACCATGCAATATGACTTCAAAGGGTCTTCATTTGCTAACCGAACCTCTCCAATCCTATCACTGCTGCATTTATGCCCCTGTACACACGCTTGATTCTCTTTTGGAGACATAGCAATCCATAGGTTTTAAGATACTTACTAGTCAGGTACATTCTTAGGCATTTAATATGGGGTTTTGAGTCCATTTCGTTGAGCAAGGAGTAGCTCTTGTCTATTCCATATTTGGCTTAAGGAACTTTATCTGTGCTCATTTCAATCTCTGGTTTTATGCAGCACCCCAACTCACCTTTACCCTTAAGCAAGCATAAGTTGGTTTTCTAAATTTGAGACCCTGTTCTGTTCTGTAATTCAGTTCCTGTGTAGCCAAGTTTACATTCCGTGTATTACTGATATCTTATGATGTTTCTTTTTCTGTGTGACTTATTTCAGTTAGAATCATCATACCTGAATCCACTCATTGTGCTGCTAAGGGCCTGATGACACAGATTTCATTGCTTGGTGATATTGCTTTGTAAGTAAATACCACAACTTCTTTATCCATTTTTCACTTTCTGCGATGTTGAACTTGTACTGTAAACGAGGTTCTTGTAAACAGAGCCGTTCCAAACTTTGGGGTGGCTGTGTCTTTTTGATTTTAATTTCCCTAAGCTATAGGACCATAAGTGGAAGTGCCCTAGGTTCTGTTGCTTTGTTTTTTAGATGTTTCAGGAAACACCATACACTTCACCCGAGTGGTTGTTGGCAATTTACATCCCGCCCATCAGCATAACAAGGCTCCCAGTTCTCCATGGCCTGTCCTGCCTTTCTGGATTTTACACTTTTTTCAGATGGCCCTTTTGACCGGGGGGAAGTGAGACTTCATTGTAGTGCAGATTTCCTTTGCAAGTTTGCTTGGTTGGCCAAAAAGTGCGTATGCGTTTTTTCCTGAATATATTCAGGAAAAAACGCATACGCCCTTTTTGGCCAAGTGCATCATTGTGGACGTTCTGCCTCTTTTCCTATGCTTTCAATGCAATTCCAGTCTACCTCCTGAAATCGGTTTCCTGCAATTCTGCCCCGCTTTCAAGTCCTCTTGGCAGCCTTACTTCAGTCTATTTTTGGACGATAGCTGTCATTTATAACTCTGCAGGTTTGTGAATTACAGAGACCCTGAGCTCCTTTCTTCAACTCGCTTTCTTTTGAGCTGGCCGCAACCCCGCAGGATGGCTTCAGGCCCTAATCTGGTTCCGGCACGGCACGCTGAGCCTTTGGTTATTTCCTCTTCCTGGTGGGAAATGAGAGTTAAATTTGCCCGTCCAGACACCTCCAGCTAGTCTCTCATTGGTTCTCCCTATTCCTGTTCATCTTCCGCAGAAATTGCAAACTGGGCCAAACAGGAGGTTAAAGGCGCTGACTCTCCAAGTTGGGAGAGTGTTAGTAAAGGGTCTGGAATGTTGCACCCGAGTACCAGGGGAGGAAAACTGAGACATATTTGAACACGTCTCCCGTTCACACGGTTGATCATACTCTGGGTTCCACATGCATGTTTTAGCTGAAGGAAGAATACCTTAAACCTGGAGAGTTGAGACCCGTGGAATGGGTACCATGCAATATGACTTCAAAGGGTCTTCATTTGCTCACCGAAACTCTCCAATCCTATCACTGCTGCGTTTATGCCCCTGTACACACGCTTGATTCTCTTTCCGAGACATAGCAATCCATAGGTTTTAAGATACTTACTAGTCAGGTACATTCTTAGGCGTTTAATATGCGGTGTTGAGTCCATTTCGTTGAGCAAGGAGTAGCTCTTGTCTATTCCATATTTGGCTTAAGGAACTTTATCTGTGCTCATTTCAATCTCTGGTTTTATGCAGCACCCCAACTCACCTTCCCCCTTAAGCAAGCATAAGTTGGTTTTCTAAACTTGAGACACTGTTGTGTTTTGTAATTCAGTTCATGTGTAGCCAAGTTCACATTCTGTGTATTAGTGATACCTTATGATGTTTCTTTTCTGTGTGACTTATTTCAGTTAGAATCATCATACCTGAATCCACTCATTATGCTGCTACGGGCCTGATGACATAGATTTCATTGCTGAGTGATATTGCATTGTACGTAAGTACCACAGGTTCTTTATCCATTTTTCACTTTCTGCGATATTGAACTTGTACCGTAAACGAGGTTCTTGTAAACAGAGCCGTCCCAAACTTTGGGGTGGCTGTGTCTTTTTGATTTTAATTTCCCTAAGCTATAGGACCATAAGTGGAAGTGCCCTAGGTTCTGTTGCTTTGTTTTTTAGATGTTTCAGGAAACACCATACACTTCTCCAGAGTGGCTGTTGGCAATTTACATCCCGCCCATCAGCATAAGAAGGCTCCCAGTTCTCCATGGCCTGTCGTGCCTTTCTGGATTTTACACTTTTTTCAGATGGCCCTTTTGACCGGGTGGAAGTGAGACTTCATTGTAGTGCAGATTTCCTTTGCAAGCTTGCTTGGTTGGCCAAAAAGAGCGTATGCGTTTTTTCCTGAATATATTCAGGAAAAAACGCATACGCCCTTTTTGGCCAAGTGCATCATTTTCGAGTTTCTGACTCTCTTCATATGCTTTCAATGCAATTCCAGTCTACCTCCTGAAATCGGTTTCCTGCAATTCTGCCTTGCTTTCAATGCCTCTTCATAGCCTTACCTCAATATATTTTTAAAAATAGTTGGCCTTTATAACTCTGCAGGTTTTTGAATTGCAGTGGCCCTTAGCTCCATTTTTTAGCTCTTATTTTTGTGGTCTTGCCCCGTAACCACAGGATTCCTTGAAGCCCTATTTTTCTTCTGGGGCACCTTGCTGTGCCTTTGGTTAATTCTTCTTACTGATGTGATATTAGAGTGACATGTGCCCATTGAAACCGCTACAGCTAGTTTCTCACTGGTTCCCCCTATTCCCATTCATCCTCTGCACTAACTGCAGACTGTGCGATACCAGAACTTAAAGGCATTGACTCCATGTGGGGATGTTGTTAGTAAAGCGGCTGGAATGTCGATCCGGAGCCCCAGGAGAGGAAAAATGAGGTGCGTTTTAGAAACCTTTCCCGATCATATGGTATACCAGTCGCTGGGTTTCCCAAGCATGGTTTAGCTGTAGGAAGATTCCCTTCAACCTGGAGTGTTGGGACCCTTGGACTGAGTAGCATGAAGTATTGCATTAAACTTTCGGCAGTTGCTCACCAAAGCTCACCAATCCTGTCAGCCCCAAGTGTCCAGCCTTATGTCTTATCCAGCTGTGGGTTTATATGTGGTCAATCCAGGTTGCATCACAGCCCCTGAGCGAATTTTGTAAGAATTTTTCTCTCTTTCATTGTTTCAGCGTTTTGTTTTTAAAATTTATTTCTATAATGGGGTTTAGCTCCTTTTCACTGCTGTGTTTGTGCCGCTCTGCACACACTTGATTCCCTTATGGAGATATATCAATACATGGGTTTTAAGATTCTTATTCCTCAGATATATTTCTCTGCGGTGTATAGGGTGTGTTGAGGCCAGTTCATTGAGCAAGGTGTAGATCTTGTCTAATACCTATTTGGTTTATTGAACGGTATCTGTGCTAATTTCAAACTCTGGTTTTATGCATCACCCCACCTCTCCTTTCCCCTTAAGCTGACATAAGTGTGTTTTCTAAATGTGAGACACTGTTCTGTTCTGTAATTCATTTCTTGTGCAGCCATATTTACCCTCCCTCTATAAGTGATATCTTATGATATGTTTCTTTTTCTGTTTGACTTATTTCAAGTAGTATTATCGGACCTAAATCCACTCTTTATCCTTCTACTAGCCTTATTACATTGATTTCATGGTGAAGAGATATTCCATTGTACATAAGTACCACATCTTCTTTATCCATTGTTCTCTTTCCTGGGATATTTAAGGTGTACTGAAGTTGAGGTTCTTGTGAACAGAGTAGCCCTAAACTGTGGTGTGCTTGTGTCTTGTTGATTTTTAGACTTCCCTAGATATACTCCCATGATTGGAAGTGTCCTATGCTCTGTAGCTCTGTTTTTTAGATGATTTAGGAACCACCATACACTTCTCCAGAGTGGCTCTCGGCAGTTCACACACTGCCCATCAGCGTATAAAGGCTCCCTGTTCTCCATGGCCTGTCCTGCATTTCTGGTTTTTACAATTTTTTAGGATGACCCTTTTGACCGGTGGGAAGTGAGACTTCTTTGTTGTGCACATTTGCATTGCTTGCTTGCTTCGTTGCCCATAAAGTGCGTATGCGCTTTTTCCTGGATATAATCAGGAAAAAACGCATACGCCCTTTTGGGCCAACTGCATCATTGTCGAAATTCTGCCGCTTTTCATGTGCGTTAAAGACGAGTCCAATCTATCTCTTGAAATCTGTTTCTTGCAATTCTGTCTTGCATTCAGATCCTCTTCTTTGCCTTACCTCAACATATTTTTGGACGTTAGTTTTCATTTATAACTCTGCAGGTTTGTGAATTGCAGTGACCCTGAGCTCCATTTTTTAAGTTGCTCTTTTGTGAGCTGGCCTCAAACCCGCAGGATTGCTTCAGGCCCTATTTTGGCTCCGGCGAGGCAGGCTGAGCCTTTCTTTAATTCTTATTCTTAATGGGAAATTAGAGTGATATGTGCCCGTCCAAACCCCTACAACTCTTCTCTCATTGGTTCCCCCTCTTCCCGTTCATCCTCCTCACAATTTGCAAAATGTGTGAAACAGAAGTTTAAATGTGCTGATTCTCCAAGTGGGGAGATTCTAAGTAGCGTGGCTGGAATGGTGAACAGGAGCACCAGGAGAGGATAAATGAGGTGCATTTTAGACACATCTCCCGATCACATGGTGTACAGTCCTCTGGGTTTTCCATGCATGTTTTAGCTGTAGGAAGATCCCTTGAACCTGCAGATTTGGGACCCATTGAATGGGTACCAGGTAGTATTACTTTAAAGGGTGTGCATTTCCTCACCCAACCTCACATTTCTCTTAGCGCAAACAGTTTCCAGCCTTATGTCTCATCCTGCTGTGGGTCTAGATGTGTTCAATCCATGTTGCATCACCGTCCCTGAGGAAAAGTTGTAAGAGGTTTTCTCTGTCTCTCTGTCGTTTATTTTTTTCAATTTATTACTATATTGGTTACAGCTGATTTTCAAAGCTCTGTTTCTTGCTGCTGTACATCCACTTGATTCGCGTACAGAGAGACATCAATAAATTCTTTTTCAGATTCTTACCAGTCGTATATATTCTTTTCCGGTGACTTGAGTGTGCTGAGTGCAGTTCTTTTAGCTACCGTGTAGGCCTTGTTGATTATCAGTTTGGTATTTGGAATGGTATCTTTGCTAATTTCAACCTCCTGGATGATGCCTCACCCCTCCCCACCTTTCCCGTTTAGCAGCCTTATGCGTGTTTTCTACATATTTGACTATGTTTTTGTTTTGTAATTTATTTCATGTGTAGCCATTTTGGATTCCACCTTTAAGTGATATCTTATGATATGTGTCTTTTTCTTTTTGAATTCTGTCACTTAGAATGATCATACGTAACTCCTCCGGAGTTGTTACAACTGGCCATATTTCATTGATTTCCAGGCTGAATAATATTCCACTCTACCTAAGTACCACATCTCTATCCATTTTTCCCCTCCAGAGACATTTAAGTTATATCCTAGTCGAGGATCTTTTAAACAGAGAGGGGGTAAACATTGGGGTGCCTGTGTCCTCTCGATTTTTGTTTTTCCCAAGATATACGCCCATGAGTGCAAGTGCCCTATGCTCTGTAGCTCATTTTTTAGATGCTTTAGTAAACACAATACACTTCTCCAGAATGGCCGTTGGCAATATACATTTCCACTATAAGTCTCACAGGGCTCCCTCTTCTCGTTGCCCTGTCCTGCATTTCTGTTGTTTACGCTTTATGAGGATGGCTCTTCTGACTGATGCGAAGTGATATCTTTTGTAGTATTGACTTCCAGTGCCCACCTGTTTGGTTGGCTAAAAAAGTGTATGCCCTTTTCTTGAATATATACAGAAAAGAACGCATACACCCTTTTTGGCCAACTGCAATGTTGGCAATGTTCAGCTCCTTTTCTTGTGCTTAATGGCGAGTCCTTTCTACCTCCTCAAATCCCTTTCCTGCCATTCTCCCTTGCTTACAAGTCCTTTTCTCTGACTTTCCTCAAGACATTTTTCAGTGATGGATATTTTCAACTCTGCAGTTTTGTGAATTTTACTGCCCCTGAGTTCCATTGTTCAACTCGTGTTTATGGGAACTGGCCACAAAGCAGCGGGATTTCCTCAAGCCCTATACTGTTTCCATGGGCAACCCTAGCCTTTGGTCAATTCGTCTTCCTGATTGGAAATTAGAGTGACATGTGCCTGTCTGAACACCTAGGACTTGTCTCTCATTGTTCCTCATCCTTCCGCTTCATCCTCTGGACAAATTCCAAACTGTACGCAACAGGATGTTGACAGTGCTGACATCTCCAAGTGGGGAGACTGTTAGTAAAGACGCTGGAGGGGTGAACCCGAGCACCAGGAGATGAGGAGATGAGATGCCTTTTCCAAACTCTTCCCGATCAGACGGTATACCATCCTCTGGGTGTGACAGACATGTTTTAGCAGTAGGAAGAGTCCCATTCATGTAAGGAGAACACCAGGGCTTTTTCAAAATCAGTGTCTCCCCGAAACCCAAACTGGGGAAGTTTTTAAGCTACGGCTACACATATGTTCATTAAGGGCCTTGGGAAGTAGGCAGAGTCCAAACTTTAGATGATTGAAGTCTTCAGGGTCAGAAGCACTCACCACCAGCTTCCCTTAGGCTACACTTTAACTGTCATTGATAGATGATGTCAATAAAAATATCTATTCTTTTTCAGATTATTTCCCCTTATAGGTTATTGCAAAATGTTGAGTGTAGTTCCCTGTGCTATACAGTAGTTCCTTGTTGATGATCTATTTTATACATAGCAGTGTGTATGTGTTCATTCCAAACTGTTAATTTATCCCTCCTCCCACCTTTCCCCTTTGGTAATAATAAATTATAAGATTTTATACTTCTCAGAAATGGGGGAGCTGAAAGAGAGGTATCATTTTCAATGGAAAAGCATTTAAAACAAGATTGAAGGTTTAACCAAGATTATTAGCTGTACATCCTTGGAAAGAAATCACTTCGTTTCTCTAATATTGACCTGACAAATAAGACAAACCTTTTCACTGAACTTGCTTATAAAAAGTGATGGAAATATCAAATGGAAGTGTTAAAAACATCTTATTTTACCCGAGCCTTATACACTGTTCTATGTTAACTACAGTTTGGCTCACACATCTGTTCATTGAGGTTACAATAGTCTCAATTTCTGTTACTGATCCTCCAGAGTGGACCCCAACAAGTGTCCCCCTGCCCAGTGTCATTGGGGCCAACAGATCGAGACTGAGTTTGGTTCACAAGCAAAGGAAACTTTATATTTTGATCAGAGAATGGAGAGGTGAGAGCATGCACTACCCCGTGGGCTGTGGGCTGGGCTGCTGTGTAGAGATCCTGTCAGAGTCAGTGGGAGGGAGGGAGGCGGCGGAGCTCTCAAGGGCCGGGTTGGCTGTAGCTCAGGCTCTATGTCGTGGAGTCTGCACTGGGCCCCAGGAGCTGAGGTGTCGACCCAGCCATTCTGCACTAGGAAATCTGGTCTGAAGTGCCGGGTGTGGAACCTCTGCATGCGGGACCCTAGGAGCACGTGAAATTAGACAAAGCACAAAGGATAAAAAAGGTTAGACTTGACTTTATTGCCCAGATTCTATTTTTATCTCCCAGGGATTTTTAATGGGCTTTGCTGGGGACAAACCCCTCCTCTGCCTTTTGTCCCGTTCCTCATTCTTGGAGTGCTGAGGGTGCAGACCCTTCTTCTGTAACTGCTGAGTGCTGAGTTGGGAGCCCTCATACCCTGGGGCGAGGGTCAGAGCTTCTCCCCAGCAGCCTCCCGGTGACGTTGATTGTCCCCAGGACCCCTGCCTCCCTGCTCGTCCACCTGAGCACCAGCATTGGAAG
The DNA here is from genome assembly GCF_949987515.2 of Delphinus delphis. Classification (NCBI taxonomy): domain Eukaryota; kingdom Metazoa; phylum Chordata; class Mammalia; order Artiodactyla; family Delphinidae; genus Delphinus; species Delphinus delphis. Next base: position 207,350 of record NW_027192939.1, on the reverse strand, counting down.
TGTTATAGATTCTAATGACCTTTAAGGGTCCAGGAAAGAGATGTGCAGAGACGCTGTGGGGGCCGGTTTCACCCCGCCCCACATTTGTTCGGCCACCTTAGGCTGACCGTCTCTGCCAGCCTAGATGCTCTGACCAGTAGTCTGCGCTTTCTTCAATTAGGCCCCTGAATTAACGTACAAACAGCACCAGGTGTCAGAGCCCTGCCCGCTCAACTCCCAGACAGTCCAGGGTCAGTGGTGACCAAGGACCATGATGGCTACTGAGTCAACAGCCTTTTGAAGTAAACAGGAGTCCAGCCGGTCTTATTGGCCACCATCATCACGGTGTCTGTAGGCTTTTCTATGGTGACAGTGTGGTATACTGTTCCCCCGCCAAGATTATTAGCTCCCCTCTGGGTGCAGTAAGTCCTGCAAGCAGTAGTCTACTCTTTTGGGACACACTCTTGTTGTTTTATGAGAGAAACTCCAGGTCAAGTGATGTTCACACGAGTCGTCATGGTGCCCTGTTGCCCCCGGTTATCTCTCTGGATGTTGGAGTTGGAGGGCCTCCTCACTCGAGGTCGGTGTGCCCACGGAGCGAACCCTGCAACTTCAGGGCATGGTTGGTGGTTAGGATCACCACGTGGGGTCCTTTTCCCTTAGGAGGGAGGTGGCCTTTTGGGCTGCTGATTTCCAGGTTTTTAGATACCGCCAGTATCTTGGCCAGATGTGGCAGTGGGCCAAGCCCCTTAGTGACCGTAGTTTATCCTACCTGGATGGCATTCTTGCATTGTTCCATTTCAAGTGGTCCCAGTTTTTGCACTAATTCCCCAATGGCGATTCACCTTTCACCGGGAATGTAAAGGTCAAAGGGTTTAGCTAAATTAGGGAGTTCCAGGGCAAGGGTCTGAATTGACTGCTCTTTCCATTCTTGAAAGGCCACTTCTGGATTCTATTCAAAAGGATCATCATCTTTTCCTTTCAGTGTTTCATATAGAGGCCCAGGTAGTAGACTGTGGTTAGGGATCCAGAAGCAGCAAACCCTGGCCTCCCCAGGAACCCCTAAGCTGTCTTCTAGTTTTAGAAAGGGGTAAGGCTGAAAATGGTTTCTTCCCTTTCCTGGGATGGGCTTCTCTGACCTTCTGTGAGAATGAAGCCCAGGCAGGTCACCGCAGTCTGTGATATTTGAGCTTTTTCTTGGACAACTTCTATCCTTTATTGGCTTGGTAGTTCAGAGGCCTCCTTAGTAGGGCTGGTGATCAGAATGTCGTCTGCATATTGAAGGAGGGTTTCCTTTTCCAGAGGTAGAACTTTTAGGTCTTTAGCTAAGCTTTCCCCAAAGATGGTGTGGGAATTTTTGCACCCTTGGGGCCAGACGGCCCGGAAGTATTGTTTTAGTTGTATGTGGAGTCCTGCCACTCACAAGCCAAAATTTCTTGTGACTCTGGGACTAATGGAATACAAAAGAAGGCATCATTGAAGACTAATACAGAATACCATGTCCTGGTGGTTGGTAGAATGACCAGCAGGGTGTAGGAATTAGGAGCAACTGGAGGTATATCCTCGGTGGCTTCACTGACTGTCCTGACATCCTTTACCAGGTCCCCAGCAGCCCATGGGGCTCTCGTGGTCAGACCAATCCCAGAATATGGAGCTCACCTGGGCAGGTACCCCACCCCCACCCCAGCCCACGGGGCTCTCGTGGTCAGGCCCCTCCCAGGATACAGAGCTACCCTTGCAGGTACCGTGGCAGGGCTGGGCACACAGGAACCGTGCACATAGCCCTCATTGCAGAGCACCCCCAGCTCACCTGTCGCTCAGAGCTGACACAGAGCACCTCAGAGCAGGACTTGAACTAACAAACAACAGCTGCGACAGGTCTGTGACCCTGGGCATCACTCCGTGAGGCCTCCCTCCACCTGGTCTTCCAGAGACTTCCACTGCACCCGGGGCACCAGGCCTCTGTCTCCAACCACCACCCACCCCTCCTCTGCCTGACTCCTGGGTTCCTCTCATTAGGAGAGGGTTTTCTTGAAGTTGTCTCCCACTCATGGGCCAGATAAAATGATTAGAAAACAAGCCAAAGCTGCAGCCCCTTGTCTATCCTGACTCTCAGGAGCCCACACCTGTTCCTTGGACCTGGCCGGTTCAGCAAGTTCCATTTTCTGCAACTGTGAGCCCCTGAGGGGTGATGATTGGCTGACCTGGGCAGCCTTACCGTGCCGGCCAGCCCTCCCCAGGTGTGCCTGGGTTGAGATCAATATAAATACCACTCCAGGCAGCAAGAGCCCCTGCAGCCGTGCCTGACGCCATTTTCTCTGCCCTGTCAGCAGTCTCGGGGCTGGGCTGGTGGGAGGGAGTGAGAGGCCACGGCTTTGTGGGTGGCCCAGTGTGAGTGGGGCTCTGCTGGACTTTCTGCAGCAGTTGCCAGGCTGCCACCTGCTAAAGAAGAGGATGTGTCACCCATACCTGCTGCTGGAATTTCTCCCTGGGCAGAGGTGAGGAAGGAAAAAAGCAGTGGGGGCAGGGACAGGACGGGTATCTCAGGCAGGGAAATGGAAATCTTCCAGAAGAGCACCCAGGGCCAGGACCATCCTGGCTGGCCTGCAGGCACCAAGTCGGCCGGCATGCTGTCACTCGTGTGGCTCTATGGCCCTTCCTCTAGGCTTTCAAGTCCTTGTATATATTCAGGTGTTTTACCTGGGACGGGTGGGAATAGTTCAGCAGCAACTGGCCTGGGGCTCAGCTCACGTTTACTCACAGATGCCTCGGCACGGTGCCCCAGCTTTGCAATGAGGACGCTTGTTGCGTGGGGGCTGCTGGCTGAATGGGAGACGATTCCCCACCACTGACCAACTTCAGAATTGTTTACAACTGGAGCAAGTGCCCTGATACGGTTTTCCTCTGTGTAACTGGTGGGTTCTGTGTTTTTTTTCTCTTTTTCGTTTTTGGTTCAAGGTAGATTTTATTCCTCTTTTTTGTATTTACAGATATAAGCATGGAAATAATTTATTCATATAAATACATGTATGTGCAGGGAATAATTGTTTTTTCTGTTTTATTTTTTAAATTTTACTTCTTTTTAATTTTGAATTTTATTTTATATTTTTATACAGCAGGTTCTTATTGGTTATCTATTTTATACATATAAATGTATACATGCCAATCCCAGTCTCTCAACTCCTCCCACCACCACCCCCCCAACAGCTTTCCCCCCTTGTTGTCCATACGTTTGTTGTCTACATCTGTTGCTCTGTTTATGCCTTGCAAAATGGTTAATCTGTACAGTTTTTCTAGGTTCCACATATATGCATGAATATACAAGATTTGTTTTTCTCTTTCTGACTTACTTCACTCTGTATGACAGTCTCTAGATCCATCGACGTCTCTACAAATGACCCAATTTCATTCCTTTTCATGGCTTAGTAATATTCCATTTTATATATGTACCACAGCTTTATGCATTCGTCTGTCTGTGGGCATTTAGGTTGCTTCCATTACCTCGATATTGTAAATAGTGATGCAATGAACATTGCGGTGAATGACTCTTTTTGATTTATGGTTTTGTCTGGGTATATGTCCAGTACTGGGATTGCTGTATCCTATGGTAATTCTATTGTTAGTTTCTTAAGAAATTCCATATTGTTCTCCATAATGACTGTATCAATTTATATTCCCAACAATAGTGGAAGAGGGTTCCTTTTCTCCACACCCTTTCCAGCATTTTTTGTTTGTAGATTTTCAATGATGCCTATTCTACCAGGTGTGAGGTGATACCTCATTGTTGAATCCATTTCGTTGAGCAAGGGGTAGCTCTTGTCTATTACATATTTGGCTTATGGAACGGTATCTGTGCTAATTGCAAACTCTGCTTTTATGCAGCACCCCAACTCACCTTCCCCCTTAAGCAGGCATAAGTTGGTTTTCTAAACTTGAGACCCTGTTCTGTTTTGTAATTCAGTTCATGTGTAGCCAAGTTCACATTCCGTGTATTAGTGATACCTTATGATGTTTCTTTTTCTGTGTGACTTATTTCACTTAGAATCATCGTGCCTCAATCCACTCATTATGCTGGTACGGGCCTGGTGACATAGATTTCATTGCTGAGTGGTATTCTGTTGTACAGAAGTACCGCAACTTCTTTATCCATTATTTGCTCTCTGGGATATTTAACTTGTGCCGTAGAAGAGATTCCTGTAAAAAGAGCCGTCCCAAATATTGGGGTTGCTGTGTCTTTTTGATATTAATTTCCCTAAGCTATAGGACCATAAGTGGAAGTGCCCTAGGCTCTGTTGCTTTGTTTTTTAGATGTTTCAGGAAACACCATACACTTCTCCCGAGTGTCTGTTGGCAATTTACATCCCGCCCATCAGCATAACAAGGCTCCCAGTTCTCCATGGCCTGTCCTGCCTTTCTGGATTTTACACTTTATTCTGATGGCCCTTTTGACCGGGGGGCAGTGAGACTTCATTGTAGTGCAGATTTCCTTTGCAAGCTTGCTTGGTTGGCCAAAAAGGGCGTATGCGTTTTTTCCTGAATATATTCAGGAAAAAACGCATATGCCCTTTTGGCAAAGTGCATCATTGTGGACGTTCTGCCTCTTTTCCTACGCTTTCAATGCAATTCCAGTCTACCTCCTGAAATCGGTATCCTGCAATTCTGCCCCGCTTTCAAGTCCTCTTGGAAGCCTTACTTCAGTCTATTTTTGGACGATAGCTGTCATTTATAACTCTGCAGGTTTGTGAATTACAGAGACCCTGAGCTCCTTTCTTCAACTCGCTTTCTTTTGAGCTGGCCGCAACCCCGCAGGATGGCTTCAGGCCCTAATCTGGTTCCGGCACGGCACGCTGAGCCTTTGGTTATTTCCTCTTCCTGGTGGGAAATGAGAGTTAAATTTGCCCGTCCAGACACCTCCAGCTAGTCTCTCATTGGTTCTCCCTATTCCTGTTCATCTTCCGCAGAAATTGCAAACTGGGCCAAACAGGAGGTTAAAGGCGCTGACTCTCCAAGTTGGGAGAGTGTTAGTAAAGGGTCTGGAATGTTGCACCCGAGTACCAGGGGAGGAAAACTGAGACATATTTGAACACGTCTCCCGTTCACACGGTTGATCATACTCTGGGTTCCACATGCATGTTTTAGCTGAAGGAAGAATACCTTAAACCTGGAGAGTTGAGACCCGTGGAATGGGTACCATGCAATATGACTTCAAAGGGTCTTCATTTGCTCACCGAAACTCTCCAATCCTATCACTGCTGCGTTTATGCCCCTGTACACACGCTTGATTCTCTTTCCGAGACATAGCAATCCATAGGTTTTAAGATACTTACTAGTCAGGTACATTCTTAGGCGTTTAATATGCGGTGTTGAGTCCATTTCGTTGAGCAAGGAGTAGCTCTTGTCTATTCCTTATTTGGCTTAAGGAACTTTATCTGTGCTCATTTCAATCTCTGGTTTTATGCAGCACCCCAACTCACCTTCCCCCTTAAGCAAGCATAAGTTGGTTTTCTAAACTTGAGACACTGTTCTGTTTTGTAATTCAGTTCATGTGTAGCCAAGTTCACATTCTGTGTATTAGTGATACCTTATGATGTTTCTTTTCTGTGTGACTTATTTCAGTTCGAATCATCATACCTGAATCCACTCATTATGCTGCTACGGGCCTGATGACATAGATTTCATTGCTGAGTGATATTGCATTGTACGTAAGTACCACAGGTTCTTTATCCATTTTTCACTTTCTGCGATATTGAACTTGTACCGTAAACGAGGTTCTTGTAAACAGAGCCGTCCCAAACTTTGGGGTGGCTGTGTCTTTTTGATTTTAATTTCCCTAAGCTATAGGACCATAAGTGGAAGTGCCCTAGGTTCTGTTGCTTTGTTTTTTAGATGTTTCAGGAAACACCATAGACTTCTCCAGAGTGGCTGTTGGCAATTTACATCCCGCCCATCAGCATAAGAAGGCTCCCAGTTCTCCATGGCCTGTCCTGCCTTTCTGGATTTTACACTTTTTTCAGATGGCCCTTTTGACCGGGTGGAAGTGAGACTTCATTGTAGTGCAGATTTCCTTTGCAAGCTTGCTTGGTTGGCCAAAAAGTGCGTATGCGTTTTTTCCTGAATATATTCAGGAAAAAACGCATACGCCCTTTTTGGCCAAGTGCATCATTGTCGAGTTTCTGACTCTCTTCATATGCTTTCAATGCAATTCCAGTCTACCTCCTGAAATCGGTTTCCTGCAATTCTGCCTTGCTTTCAATGCCTCTTCATAGCCTTACCTCAATATATTTTTAAAAATAGTTGGCCTTTATAACTCTGCAGGTTTTTGAATTGCAGTGGCCCTTAGCTCCATTTTTTAGCTCTTATTTTTGTGGTCTTGCCCCGTAACCACAGGATTCCTTGAAGCCCTATTTTTCTTCTGGGGCACCTTGCTGTGCCTTTGGTTAATTCTTCCTACTGATGTGATATTAGAGTGACATGTGCCCATTGAAACCGCTACAGCTAGTTTCTCACTGGTTCCCCCTATTCCCATTCATCCTCTGCACTAACTGCAGACTGTGCGATACCAGAACTTAAAGGCATTGACTCCATGTGGGGATGTTGTTAGTAAAGCGGCTGGAATGTCGATCCGGAGCCCCAGGAGAGGAAAAATGAGGTGCGTTTTAGAAACCTTTCCCGATCATATGGTATACCAGTCGCTGGGTTTCCCAAGCATGGTTTAGCTGTAGGAAGATTCCCTTCAACCTGGAGTGTTGGGACCCTTGGACTGAGTAGCATGAAGTATTGCATTAAACTTTCGGCAGTTGCTCACCAAAGCTCACCAATCCTGTCAGCCCCAAGTGTCCAGCCTTATGTCTTATCCAGCTGTGGGTTTATATGTGGTCAATCCAGGTTGCATCACAGCCCCTGAGCGAATTTTGTAAGAATTTTTCTCTCTTTCATTGTTTCAGCGTTTTGTTTTTAAAATTTATTTCTATAATGGGGTTTAGCTCCTTTTCACTGCTGTGTTTGTGCCGCTCTGCACACACTTGATTCCCTTATGGAGATATATCAATACATGGGTTTTAAGATTCTTATTCCTCAGATATATTTCTCTGCGGTGTATAGGGTGTGTTGAGGCCAGTTCATTGAGCAAGGTGTAGATCTTGTCTAATACCTATTTGGTTTATTGAACGGTATCTGTGCTAATTTCAAACTCTGGTTTTATGCATCACCCCACCTCTCCTTTCCCCTTAAGCTGACATAAGTGTGTTTTCTAAATGTGAGACACTGTTCTGTTCTGTAATTCATTTCTTGTGCAGCCATATTTACCCTCCCTCTATAAGTGATATCTTATGATATGTTTCTTTTTCTGTTTGACTTATTTCAAGTAGTATTATCGGACCTAAATCCACTCTTTATCCTTCTACTAGCCTTATTACATTGATTTCATGGTGAAGAGATATTCCATTGTACATAAGTACCACATCTTCTTTATCCATTGTTCTCTTTCCTGGGATATTTAAGGTGTACTGAAGTTGAGGTTCTTGTAAACAGAGTAGCCCTAAACTGTGGTGTGCTTGTGTCTTGTTGATTTTTAGACTTCCCTAGATATACTCCCATGATTGGAAGTGTCCTATGCTCTGTAGCTCTGTTTTTTAGATGATTTAGGAACCACCATACACTTCTCCAGAGTGGCTCTCGGCAGTTCACACACTGCCCATCAGCGTATAAAGGCTCCCTGTTCTCCATGGCCTGTCCTGCATTTCTGGTTTTTACAATTTTTTAGGATGGCCCTTTTGACCGGTGGGAAGTGAGACTTCTTTGTTGTGCACATTTGCATTGCTTGCTTGCTTCGTTGCCCATAAAGTGCGTATGCGCTTTTTCCTGGATATAATCAGGAAAAAACGCATACGCCCTTTTGGGCCAACTGCATCATTGTCGAAATTCTGCCGCTTTTCATGTGCGTTAAAGACGAGTCCAATCTATCTCTTGAAATCTGTTTCTTGCAATTCTGTCTTGCATTCAGATCCTCTTCTTTGCCTTACCTCAACATATTTTTGGACGTTAGTTTTCATTTATAACTCTGCAGGTTTGTGAATTGCAGTGACCCTGAGCTCCATTTTTTAAGTTGCTCTTTTGTGAGCTGGCCTCAAACCCGCAGGATTGCTTCAGGCCCTATTTTGGCTCCGGCGAGGCAGGCTGAGCCTTTCTTTAATTCTTATTCTTAATGGGAAATTAGAGTGATATGTGCCCGTCCAAACCCCTACAACTCTTCTCTCATTGGTTCCCCCTCTTCCCGTTCATCCTCCTCACAATTTGCAAAATGTGTGAAACAGAAGTTTAAATGTGCTGATTCTCCAAGTGGGGAGATTCTAAGTAGCGTGGCTGGAATGGTGAACAGGAGCACCAGGAGAGGATAAATGAGGTGCATTTTAGACACATCTCCCGATCACATGGTGTACAGTCCTCTGGGTTTTCCATGCATGTTTTAGCTGTAGGAAGATCCCTTGAACCTGCAGATTTGGGACCCATTGAATGGGTACCAGGTAGTATTACTTTAAAGGGTGTGCATTTCCTCACCCAACCTCACATTTCTCTTAGCGCAAACAGTTTCCAGCCTTATGTCTCATCCTGCTGTGGGTCTAGATGTGTTCAATCCATGTTGCATCACCGTCCCTGAGGAAAAGTTGTAAGAGGTTTTCTCTGTCTCTCTGTCGTTTATTTTTTTCAATTTATTACTATATTGGTTACAGCTGATTTTCAAAGCTCTGTTTCTTGCTGCTGTACATCCACTTGATTCGCGTACAGAGAGACATCAATAAATTCTTTTTCAGATTCTTACCAGTCGTATATATTCTTTTCCGGTGACTTGAGTGTGCTGAGTGCAGTTCTTTTAGCTACCGTGTAGGCCTTGTTGATTATCAGTTTGGTATTTGGAATGGTATCTTTGCTAATTTCAACCTCCTGGATGATGCCTCACCCCTCCCCACCTTTCCCGTTTAGCAGCCTTATGCGTGTTTTCTACATATTTGACTATGTTTTTGTTTTGTAATTTATTTCATGTGTAGCCATTTTGGATTCCACCTTTAAGTGATATCTTATGATATGTGTCTTTTTCTTTTTGAATTCTGTCACTTAGAATGATCATACGTAACTCCTCCGGAGTTGTTACAACTGGCCATATTTCATTGATTTCCAGGCTGAATAATATTCCACTCTACCTAAGTACCACACCTCTATCCATTTTTTCCCTCCAGAGACATTTAAGTTATATCCTAGTCGAGGATCTTTTAAACAGAGAGGGGGTAAACATTGGGGTGCCTGTGTCCTCTCGATTTTTGTTTTTCCCAAGATATACGCCCATGAGTGCAAGTGCCCTATGCTCTGTAGCTCATTTTTTAGATGCTTTAGTAAACACAATACACTTCTCCAGAATGGCCGTTGGCAATATACATTTCCACTATAAGTCTCACAGGGCTCCCTCTTCTCGTTGCCCTGTCCTGCATTTCTGTTGTTTACGCTTTATGAGGATGGCTCTTCTGACTGATGCGAAGTGATATCTTTTGTAGTATTGACTTCCAGTGCCCACCTGTTTGGTTGGCTAAAAAAGTGTATGCCCTTTTCTTGAATATATACAGAAAAGAACGCATACACCCTTTTTGGCCAACTGCAATGTTGGCAATGTTCAGCTCCTTTTCTTGTGCTTAATGGCGAGTCCTTTCTACCTCCTCAAATCCCTTTCCTGCCATTCTCCCTTGCTTACAAGTCCTTTTCTCTGACTTTCCTCAAGACATTTTTCAGTGATGGATATTTTCAACTCTGCAGTTTTGTGAATTTTACTGCCCCTGAGTTCCATTGTTCAACTCGTGTTTATGGGAACTGGCCACAAAGCAGCGGGATTTCCTCAAGCCCTATACTGTTTCCATGGGCAACCCTAGCCTTTGGTCAATTCGTCTTCCTGATTGGAAATTAGAGTGACATGTGCCTGTCTGAACACCTAGGACTTGTCTCTCATTGTTCCTCATCCTTCCGCTTCATCCTCTGGACAAATTCCAAACTGTACGCAACAGGATGTTGACAGTGCTGACATCTCCAAGTGGGGAGACTGTTAGTAAAGACGCTGGAGGGGTGAACCCGAGCACCAGGAGATGAGGAGATGAGATGCCTTTTCCAAACTCTTCCCGATCAGACGGTATACCATCCTCTGGGTGTGACAGACATGTTTTAGCAGTAGGAAGAGTCCCATTCATGTAAGGAGAACACCAGGGCTTTTTCAAAATCAGTGTCTCCCCGAAACCCAAACTGGGGAAGTTTTTAAGCTACGGCTACACATATGTTCATTAAGGGCCTTGGGAAGTAGGCAGAGTCCAAACTTTAGATGATTGAAGTCTTCAGGGTCAGAAGCACTCACCACCAGCTTCCCTTAGGCTACACTTTAACTGTCATTGATAGATGATGTCAATAAAAATATCTATTCTTTTTCAGATTATTTCCCCTTATAGGTTATTGCAAAATGTTGAGTGTAGTTCCCTGTGCTATACAGTAGTTCCTTGTTGATGATCTATTTTATACATAGCAGTGTGTATGTGTTCATTCCAAACTGTTAATTTATCCCTCCTCCCACCTTTCCCCTTTGGTAATAATAAATTATAAGATTTTATACTTCTCAGAAATGGGGGAGCTGAAAGAGAGGTATCATTTTCAATGGAAAAGCATTTAAAACAAGATTGAAGGTTTAACCAAGATTATTAGCTGTACATCCTTGGAAAGAAATCACTTCGTTTCTCTAATATTGACCTGACAAATAAGACAAACCTTTTCACTGAACTTGCTTATAAAAAGTGATGGAAATATCAAATGGAAGTGTTAAAAACATCTTATTTTACCCGAGCCTTATACACTGTTCTATGTTAACTACAGTTTGGCTCACACATCTGTTCATTGAGGTTACAATAGTCTCAATTTCTGTTACTGATCCTCCAGAGTGGACCCCAACAAGTGTCCCCCTGCCCAGTGTCATTGGGGCCAACAGATCGAGACTGAGTTTGGTTCACAAGCAAAGGAAACTTTATATTTTGATCAGAGAATGGAGAGGTGAGAGCATGCACTACCCCGTGGGCTGTGGGCTGGGCTGCTGTGTAGAGATCCTGTCAGAGTCAGTGGGAGGGAGGGAGGCGGCGGAGCTCTCGAGGGCCGGGTTGGCTGTAGCTCAGGCTCTATGTCGTGGAGTCTGCACTGGGCCCCAGGAGCTGAGGTGTCGACCCAGCCATTCTGCACTAGGAAATCTGGTCTGAAGTGCCGGGTGTGGAACCTCTGCATGCGGGACCCTAGGAGCACGTGAAATTAGACAAAGCACAAAGGATAAAAAAGGTTAGACTTGACTTTATTGCCCAGATTCTATTTTTATCTCCCAGGGATTTTTAATGGGCTTTGCTGGGGACAAACCCCTCCTCTGCCTTTTGTCCCGTTCCTCATTCTTGGAGTGCTGAGGGTGCAGACCCTTCTTCTGTAACTGCTGAGTGCTGAGTTGGGAGCCCTCATACCCTGGGGCGAGGGTCAGAGCTTCTCCCCAGCAGCCTCCCGGTGACGTTGATTGTCCCCAGGACCCCTGCCTCCCTGCTCGTCCACCTGAGCACCAGCATTGGAAGTGTTATAGATTCTAATGACCTTTAAGGGTCCAGGAAAGAGATGTGCAGAGACGCTGTGGGGGCCGGTTTCACCCCGCCCCACATTTGTTCGGCCACCTTAGGCTGACCGTCTCTGCCAGCCTAGATGCTCTGACCAGTAGTCTGCGCTTTCTTCAATTAGGCCCCTGAATTAACGTACAAACAGCACCAGGTGTCAGAGCCCTGCCCGCTCAACTCCCAGACAGTCCAGGGTCAGTGGTGACCAAGGACCATGATGGCTACTGAGTCAACAGCCTTTTGAAGTAAACAGGAGTCCAGCCGGTCTTATTGGCCACCATCATCACGGTGTCTGTAGGCTTTTCTATGGTGACAGTGTGGTATACTGTTCCCCCGCCAAGATTATTAGCTCCCCTCTGGGTGCAGTAAGTCCTGCAAGCAGTAGTCTACTCTTTTGGGACACACTCTTGTTGTTTTATGAGAGAAACTCCAGGTCAAGTGATGTTCACACGAGTCGTCATGGTGCCCTGTTGCCCCCGGTTATCTCTCTGGATGTTGGAGTTGGAGGGCCTCCTCACTCGAGGTCGGTGTGCCCACGGAGCGAACCCTGCAACTTCAGGGCATGGTTGGTGGTTAGGATCACCACGTGGGGTCCTTTTCCCTTAGGAGGGAGGTGGCCTTTTGGGCTGCTGATTTCCAGGTTTTTAGATACCGCCAGTATCTTGGCCAGATGTGGCAGTGGGCCAAGCCCCTTAGTGACCGTAGTTTATCCTACCTGGATGGCATTCTTGCATTGTTCCATTTCAAGTGGTCCCAGTTTTTGCACTAATTCCCCAATGGCGATTCACCTTTCACCGGGAATGTAAAGGTCAAAGGGTTTAGCTAAATTAGGGAGTTCCAGGGCAAGGGTCTGAATTGACTGCTCTTTCCATTCTTGAAAGGCCACTTCTGGATTCTATTCAAAAGGATCATCATCTTTTCCTTTCAGTGTTTCATATAGAGGCCCAGGTAGTAGACTGTGGTTAGGGATCCAGAAGCAGCAAACCCTGGCCTCCCCAGGAACCCCTAAGCTGTCTTCTAGTTTTAGAAAGGGGTAAGGCTGAAAATGGTTTCTTCCCTTTCCTGGGATGGGCTTCTCTGACCTTCTGTGAGAATGAAGCCCAGGCAGGTCACCGCAGTCTGTGATATTTGAGCTTTTTCTTGGACAACTTCTATCCTTTATTGGCTTGGTAGTTCAGAGGCCTCCTTAGTAGGGCTGGTGATCAGAATGTCGTCTGCATATTGAAGGAGGGTTTCCTTTTCCAGAGGTAGAACTTTTAGGTCTTTAGCTAAGCTTTCCCCAAAGATGGTGTGGGAATTTTTGCACCCTTGGGGCCAGACGGCCCGGAAGTATTGTTTTAGTTGTATGTTGAGTCCTGCCACTCACAAGCCAAAATTTCTTGTGACTCTGGGACTAATGGAATACAAAAGAAGGCATCATTGAAGACTAATACAGAATACCATGTCCTGGTGGTTGGTAGAATGACCAGCAGGGTGTAGGAATTAGGAGCAACTGGAGGTATATCCTCGGTGGCTTCACTGACTGTCCTGACATCCTTTACCAGGTCCCCAGCAGCCCATGGGGCTCTCGTGGTCAGACCAATCCCAGAATATGGAGCTCACCTGGGCAGGTACCCCACCCCCACCCCAGCCCACGGGGCTCTCGTGGTCAGGCCCCTCCCAGGATACAGAGCTACCCTTGCAGGTACCGTGGCAGGGCTGGGCACTCAGGAACCGTGCACATAGCCCTCATTGCAGAGCACCCCCAGCTCACCTGTCGCTCAGAGCTGACACAGAGCACCTCAGAGCAGGACTTGAACTAACAAACAGCAGCTGCGACAGGTCTGTGACCCTGGGCATCACTCCGTGAGGCCTCCCTCCACCTGGTCTTCCAGAGACTTCCACTGCACCCGGGGCACCAGGCCTCTGTCTCCAACCACCACCCACCCCTCCTCTGCCTGACTCCTGGGTTCCTCTCATTAGGAGAGGGTTTTCTTGAAGTTGTCTCCCACTCATGGGCCAGATAAAATGATTAGAAAACAAGCCAAAGCTGCAGCCCCTTGTCTATCCTGACTCTCAGGAGCCCACACCTGTTCCTTGGACCTGGCCGGTTCAGCAAGTTCCATTTTCTGCAACTGTGAGCCCCTGAGGGGTGATGATTGGCTGACCTGGGCAGCCTTACCGTGCCGGCCAGCCCTCCCCAGGTGTGCCTGGGTTGAGATCAATATAAATACCACTCCAGGCAGCAAGAGCCCCTGCAGCCGTGCCTGACGCCATTTTCTCTGCCCTGTCAGCAGTCTCGGGGCTGGGCTGGTGGGAGGGAGTGAGAGGCCACGGCTTTGTGGGTGGCCCAGTGTGAGTGGGGCTCTGCTGGACTTTCTGCAGCAGTTGCCAGGCTGCCACCTGCTAAAGAAGAGGATGTGTCACCCATACCTGCTGCTGGAATTTCTCCCTGGGCAGAGGTGAGGAAGGAAAAAAGCAGTGGGGGCAGGGACAGGACGGGTATCTCAGGCAGGGAAATGGAAATCTTCCAGAAGAGCACCCAGGGCCAGGACCATCCTGGCTGGCCTGCAGGCACCAAGTCGGCCGGCATGCTGTCACTCGTGTGGCTCTATGGCCCTTCCTCTAGGCTTTCAAGTCCTTGTATATATTCAGGTGTTTTACCTGGGACGGGTGGGAATAGTTCAGCAGCAACTGGCCTGGGGCTCAGCTCACGTTTACTCACAGATGCCTCGGCACGGTGCCCCAGCTTTGCAATGAGGACGCTTGTTGCGTGGGGGCTGCTGGCTGAATGGGAGACGATTCCCCACCACTGACCAACTTCAGAATTGTTTACAACTGGAGCAAGTGCCCTGATACGGTTTTCCTCTGTGTAACTGGTGGGTTCTGTGTTTTTTTTCTCTTTTTCGTTTTTGGTTCAAGGTAGATTTTATTCCTCTTTTTTGTATTTACAGATATAAGCATGGAAATAATTTATTCATATAAATACATGTATGTGCAGGGAATAATTGTTTTTTCTGTTTTATTTTTTAAATTTTACTTCTTTTTAATTTTGAATTTTATTTTATATTTTTATACAGCAGGTTCTTATTGGTTATCTATTTTATACATATAAATGTATACATGCCAATCCCAGTCTCTCAACTCCTCCCACCACCACCCCCCCAACAGCTTTCCCCCCTTGTTGTCCATACGTTTGTTGTCTACATCTGTTGCTCTGTTTATGCCTTGCAAAATGGTTAATCTGTACAGTTTTTCTAGGTTCCACATATATGCATGAATATACAAGATTTGTTTTTCTCTTTCTGACTTACTTCACTCTGTATGACAGTCTCTAGATCCATCGACGTCTCTACAAATGACCCAATTTCATTCCTTTTCATGGCTTAGTAATATTCCATTTTATATATGTACCACAGCTTTATGCATTCGTCTGTCTGTGGGCATTTAGGTTGCTTCCATTACCTCGATATTGTAAATAGTGATGCAATGAACATTGCGGTGAATGACTCTTTTTGATTTATGGTTTTGTCTGGGTATATGTCCAGTACTGGGATTGCTGTATCCTATGGTAATTCTATTGTTAGTTTCTTAAGAAATTCCATATTGTTCTCCATAATGACTGTATCAATTTATATTCCCAACAATAGTGGAAGAGGGTTCCTTTTCTCCACACCCTTTCCAGCATTTTTTGTTTGTAGATTTTCAATGATGCCTATTCTACCAGGTGTGAGGTGATACCTCATTGTTGAATCCATTTCGTTGAGCAAGGGGTAGCTCTTGTCTATTACATATTTGGCTTATGGAACGGTATCTGTGCTAATTGCAAACTCTGCTTTTATGCAGCACCCCAACTCACCTTCCCCCTTAAGCAGGCATAAGTTGGTTTTCTAAACTTGAGACCCTGTTCTGTTTTGTAATTCAGTTCATGTGTAGCCAAGTTCACATTCCGTGTATTAGTGATACCTTATGATGTTTCTTTTTCTGTGTGACTTATTTCACTTAGAATCATCGTGCCTCAATCCACTCATTATGCTGGTACGGGCCTGGTGACATAGATTTCATTGCTGAGTGGTATTCTGTTGTACAGAAGTACCGCAACTTCTTTATCCATTATTTGCTCTCTGGGATATTTAACTTGTGCCGTAGAAGAGATTCCTGTAAAAAGAGCCGTCCCAAATTTTGGGGTTGCTGTGTCTTTTTGATATTAATTTCCCTAAGCTATAGGACCATAAGTGGAAGTGCCCTAGGCTCTGTTGCTTTGTTTTTTAGATGTTTCAGGAAACACCATACACTTCTCCCGAGTGTCTGTTGGCAATTTACATCCCGCCCATCAGCATAACAAGGCTCCCAGTTCTCCATGGCCTGTCCTGCCTTTCTGGATTTTACACTTTATTCTGATGGCCCTTTTGACCGGGGGGCAGTGAGACTTCATTGTAGTGCAGATTTCCTTTGCAAGCTTGCTTGGTTGGCCAAAAAGGGCGTATGCGTTTTTTCCTGAATATATTCAGGAAAAAACGCATATGCCCTTTTGGCAAAGTGCATCATTGTGGACGTTCTGCCTCTTTTCCTACGCTTTCAATGCAATTCCAGTCTACCTCCTGAAATCGGTATCCTGAAATTCTGCCCCGCTTTCAAGTCCTCTTGGAAGCCTTACTTCAGTCTATTTTTGGACGATAGCTGTCATTTATAACTCTGCAGGTTTGTGAATTACAGAGACCCTGAGCTCCTTTCTTCAACTCGCTTTCTTTTGAGCTGGCCGCAACCCCGCAGGATGGCTTCAGGCCCTAATCTGGTTCCGGCACGGCACGCTGAGCCTTTGGTTATTTCCTCTTCCTGGTGGGAAATGAGAGTTAAATTTGCCCGTCCAGACACCTCCAGCTAGTCTCTCATTGGTTCTCCCTATTCCTGTTCATCTTCCGCAGAAATTGCAAACTGGGCCAAACAGGAGGTTAAAGGCGCTGACTCTCCAAGTTGGGAGAGTGTTAGTAAAGGGTCTGGAATGTTGCACCCGAGTACCAGGGGAGGAAAACTGAGACATATTTGAACACGTCTCCCGTTCACACGGTTGATCATACTCTGGGTTCCACATGCATGTTTTAGCTGAAGGAAGAATACCTTAAACCTGGAGAGTTGAGACCCGTGGAATGGGTACCATGCAATATGACTTCAAAGGGTCTTCATTTGCTCACCGAAACTCTCCAATCCTATCACTGCTGCGTTTATGCCCCTGTACACACGCTTGATTCTCTTTCCGAGACATAGCAATCCATAGGTTTTAAGATACTTACTAGTCAGGTACATTCTTAGGCGTTTAATATGCGGTGTTGAGTCCATTTCGTTGAGCAAGGAGTAGCTCTTGTCTATTCCTTATTTGGCTTAAGGAACTTTATCTGTGCTCATTTCAATCTCTGGTTTTATGCAGCACCCCAACTCACCTTCCCCCTTAAGCAAGCATAAGTTGGTTTTCTAAACTTGAGACACTGTTCTGTTTTGTAATTCAGTTCATGTGTAGCCAAGTTCACATTCTGTGTATTAGTGATACCTTATGATGTTTCTTTTCTGTGTGACTTATTTCAGTTCGAATCATCATACCTGAATCCACTCATTATGCTGCTACGGGCCTGATGACATAGATTTCATTGCTGAGTGATATTGCATTGTACGTAAGTACCACAGGTTCTTTATCCATTTTTCACTTTCTGCGATATTGAACTTGTACCGTAAACGAGGTTCTTGTAAACAGAGCCGTCCCAAACTTTGGGGTGGCTGTGTCTTTTTGATTTTAATTTCCCTAAGCTATAGGACCATAAGTGGAAGTGCCCTAGGTTCTGTTGCTTTGTTTTTTAGATGTTTCAGGAAACACCATACACTTCTCCAGAGTGGCTGTTGGCAATTTACATCCCGCCCATCAGCATAAGAAGGTTCCCAGTTCTCCATGGCCTGTCCTGCCTTTCTGGATTTTACACTTTTTTCAGATGGCCCTTTTGACCGGGTGGAAGTGAGACTTCATTGTAGTGCAGATTTCCTTTGCAAGCTTGCTTGGTTGGCCAAAAAGTGCGTATGCGTTTTTTCCTGAATATATTCAGGAAAAAACGCATACGCCCTTTTTGGCCAAGTGCATCATTGTCGAGTTTCTGACTCTCTTCATATGCTTTCAATGCAATTCCAGTCTACCTCCTGAAATCGGTTTCCTGCAATTCTGCCTTGCTTTCAATGCCTCTTCATAGCCTTACCTCAATATATTTTTAAAAATAGTTGGCCTTTATAACTCTGCAGGTTTTTGAATTGCAGTGGCCCTTAGCTCCATTTTTTAGCTCTTATTTTTGTGGTCTTGCCCCGTAACCACAGGATTCCTTGAAGCCCTATTTTTCTTCTGGGGCACCTTGCTGTGCCTTTGGTTAATTCTTCCTACTGATGTGATATTAGAGTGACATGTGCCCATTGAAACCGCTACAGCTAGTTTCTCACTGGTTCCCCCTATTCCCATTCATCCTCTGCACTAACTGCAGACTGTGCGATACCAGAACTTAAAGGCATTGACTCCATGTGGGGATGTTGTTAGTAAAGCGGCTGGAATGTCGATCCGGAGCCCCAGGAGAGGAAAAATGAGGTGCGTTTTAGAAACCTTTCCCGATCATATGGTATACCAGTCGCTGGGTTTCCCAAGCATGGTTTAGCTGTAGGAAGATTCCCTTCAACCTGGAGTGTTGGGACCCTTGGACTGAGTAGCATGAAGTATTGCATTAAACTTTCGGCAGTTGCTCACCAAAGCTCACCAATCCTGTCAGCCCCAAGTGTCCAGCCTTATGTCTTATCCAGCTGTGGGTTTATATGTGGTCAATCCAGGTTGCATCACAGCCCCTGAGCGAATTTTGTAAGAATTTTTCTCTCTTTCATTGTTTCAGCGTTTTGTTTTTAAAATTTATTTCTATAATGGGGTTTAGCTCCTTTTCACTGCTGTGTTTGTGCCGCTCTGCACACACTTGATTCCCTTATGGAGATATATCAATACATGGGTTTTAAGATTCTTATTCCTCAGATATATTTCTCTGCGGTGTATAGGGTGTGTTGAGGCCAGTTCATTGAGCAAGGTGTAGATCTTGTCTAATACCTATTTGGTTTATTGAACGGTATCTGTGCTAATTTCAAACTCTGGTTTTATGCATCACCCCACCTCTCCTTTCCCCTTAAGCTGACATAAGTGTGTTTTCTAAATGTGAGACACTGTTCTGTTCTGTAATTCATTTCTTGTGCAGCCATATTTACCCTCCCTCTATAAGTGATATCTTATGATATGTTTCTTTTTCTGTTTGACTTATTTCAAGTAGTATTATCGGACCTAAATCCACTCTTTATCCTTCTACTAGCCTTATTACATTGATTTCATGGTGAAGAGATATTCCATTGTACATAAGTACCACATCTTCTTTATCCATTGTTCTCTTTCCTGGGATATTTAAGGTGTACTGAAGTTGAGGTTCTTGTAAACAGAGTAGCCCTAAACTGTGGTGTGCTTGTGTCTTGTTGATTTTTAGACTTCCCTAGATATACTCCCATGATTGGAAGTGTCCTATGCTCTGTAGCTCTGTTTTTTAGATGATTTAGGAACCACCATACACTTCTCCAGAGTGGCTCTCGGCAGTTCACACACTGCCCATCAGCGTATAAAGGCTCCCTGTTCTCCATGGCCTGTCCTGCATTTCTGGTTTTTACAATTTTTTAGGATGGCCCTTTTGACCGGTGGGAAGTGAGACTTCTTTGTTGTGCACATTTGCATTGCTTGCTTGCTTCGTTGCCCATAAAGTGCGTATGCGCTTTTTCCTGGATATAATCAGGAAAAAACGCATACGCCCTTTTGGGCCAACTGCATCATTGTCGAAATTCTGCCGCTTTTCATGTGCGTTAAAGACGAGTCCAATCTATCTCTTGAAATCTGTTTCTTGCAATTCTGTCTTGCATTCAGATCCTCTTCTTTGCCTTACCTCAACATATTTTTGGACGTTAGTTTTCATTTATAACTCTGCAGGTTTGTGAATTGCAGTGACCCTGAGCTCCATTTTTTAAGTTGCTCTTTTGTGAGCTGGCCTCAAACCCGCAGGATTGCTTCAGGCCCTATTTTGGCTCCGGCGAGGCAGGCTGAGCCTTTCTTTAATTCTTATTCTTAATGGGAAATTAGAGTGATATGTGCCCGTCCAAACCCCTACAACTCTTCTCTCATTGGTTCCCCCTCTTCCCGTTCATCCTCCTCACAATTTGCAAAATGTGTGAAACAGAAGTTTAAATGTGCTGATTCTCCAAGTGGGGAGATTCTAAGTAGCGTGGCTGGAATGGTGAACAGGAGCACCAGGAGAGGATAAATGAGGTGCATTTTAGACACATCTCCCGATCACATGGTGTACAGTCCTCTGGGTTTTCCATGCATGTTTTAGCTGTAGGAAGATCCCTTGAACCTGCAGATTTGGGACCCATTGAATGGGTACCAGGTAGTATTACTTTAAAGGGTGTGCATTTCCTCACCCAACCTCACATTTCTCTTAGCGCAAACAGTTTCCAGCCTTATGTCTCATCCTGCTGTGGGTCTAGATGTGTTCAATCCATGTTGCATCACCGTCCCTGAGGAAAAGTTGTAAGAGGTTTTCTCTGTCTCTCTGTCGTTTATTTTTTTCAATTTATTACTATATTGGTTACAGCTGATTTTCAAAGCTCTGTTTCTTGCTGCTGTACATCCACTTGATTCGCGTACAGAGAGACATCAATAAATTCTTTTTCAGATTCTTACCAGTCGTATATATTCTTTTCCGGTGACTTGAGTGTGCTGAGTGCAGTTCTTTTAGCTACCGTGTAGGCCTTGTTGATTATCAGTTTGGTATTTGGAATGGTATCTTTGCTAATTTCAACCTCCTGGATGATGCCTCACCCCTCCCCACCTTTCCCGTTTAGCAGCCTTATGCGTGTTTTCTACATATTTGACTATGTTTTTGTTTTGT
This sequence comes from Delphinus delphis, assembly GCF_949987515.2. Lineage (NCBI taxonomy): Eukaryota > Metazoa > Chordata > Mammalia > Artiodactyla > Delphinidae > Delphinus > Delphinus delphis. The sequence continues at coordinate 186,742 of NW_027192939.1, read as the reverse complement.
AATTTATTTCATGTGTAGCCATTTTGGATTCCACCTTTAAGTGATATCTTATGATATGTGTCTTTTTCTTTTTGAATTCTGTCACTTAGAATGATCATACGTAACTCCTCCGGAGTTGTTACAACTGGCCATATTTCATTGATTTCCAGGCTGAATAATATTCCACTCTACCTAAGTACCACACCTCTATCCATTTTTTCCCTCCAGAGACATTTAAGTTATATCCTAGTCGAGGATCTTTTAAACAGAGAGGGGGTAAACATTGGGGTGCCTGTGTCCTCTCGATTTTTGTTTTTCCCAAGATATACGCCCATGAGTGCAAGTGCCCTATGCTCTGTAGCTCATTTTTTAGATGCTTTAGTAAACACAATACACTTCTCCAGAATGGCCGTTGGCAATATACATTTCCACTATAAGTCTCACAGGGCTCCCTCTTCTCGTTGCCCTGTCCTGCATTTCTGTTGTTTACGCTTTATGAGGATGGCTCTTCTGACTGATGCGAAGTGATATCTTTTGTAGTATTGACTTCCAGTGCCCACCTGTTTGGTTGGCTAAAAAAGTGTATGCCCTTTTCTTGAATATATACAGAAAAGAACGCATACACCCTTTTTGGCCAACTGCAATGTTGGCAATGTTCAGCTCCTTTTCTTGTGCTTAATGGCGAGTCCTTTCTACCTCCTCAAATCCCTTTCCTGCCATTCTCCCTTGCTTACAAGTCCTTTTCTCTGACTTTCCTCAAGACATTTTTCAGTGATGGATATTTTCAACTCTGCAGTTTTGTGAATTTTACTGCCCCTGAGTTCCATTGTTCAACTCGTGTTTATGGGAACTGGCCACAAAGCAGCGGGATTTCCTCAAGCCCTATACTGTTTCCATGGGCAACCCTAGCCTTTGGTCAATTCGTCTTCCTGATTGGAAATTAGAGTGACATGTGCCTGTCTGAACACCTAGGACTTGTCTCTCATTGTTCCTCATCCTTCCGCTTCATCCTCTGGACAAATTCCAAACTGTACGCAACAGGATGTTGACAGTGCTGACATCTCCAAGTGGGGAGACTGTTAGTAAAGACGCTGGAGGGGTGAACCCGAGCACCAGGAGATGAGGAGATGAGATGCCTTTTCCAAACTCTTCCCGATCAGACGGTATACCATCCTCTGGGTGTGACAGACATGTTTTAGCAGTAGGAAGAGTCCCATTCATGTAAGGAGAACACCAGGGCTTTTTCAAAATCAGTGTCTCCCCGAAACCCAAACTGGGGAAGTTTTTAAGCTACGGCTACACATATGTTCATTAAGGGCCTTGGGAAGTAGGCAGAGTCCAAACTTTAGATGATTGAAGTCTTCAGGGTCAGAAGCACTCACCACCAGCTTCCCTTAGGCTACACTTTAACTGTCATTGATAGATGATGTCAATAAAAATATCTATTCTTTTTCAGATTATTTCCCCTTATAGGTTATTGCAAAATGTTGAGTGTAGTTCCCTGTGCTATACAGTAGTTCCTTGTTGATGATCTATTTTATACATAGCAGTGTGTATGTGTTCATTCCAAACTGTTAATTTATCCCTCCTCCCACCTTTCCCCTTTGGTAATAATAAATTATAAGATTTTATACTTCTCAGAAATGGGGGAGCTGAAAGAGAGGTATCATTTTCAATGGAAAAGCATTTAAAACAAGATTGAAGGTTTAACCAAGATTATTAGCTGTACATCCTTGGAAAGAAATCACTTCGTTTCTCTAATATTGACCTGACAAATAAGACAAACCTTTTCACTGAACTTGCTTATAAAAAGTGATGGAAATATCAAATGGAAGTGTTAAAAACATCTTATTTTACCCGAGCCTTATACACTGTTCTATGTTAACTACAGTTTGGCTCACACATCTGTTCATTGAGGTTACAATAGTCTCAATTTCTGTTACTGATCCTCCAGAGTGGACCCCAACAAGTGTCCCCCTGCCCAGTGTCATTGGGGCCAACAGATCGAGACTGAGTTTGGTTCACAAGCAAAGGAAACTTTATATTTTGATCAGAGAATGGAGAGGTGAGAGCATGCACTACCCCGTGGGCTGTGGGCTGGGCTGCTGTGTAGAGATCCTGTCAGAGTCAGTGGGAGGGAGGGAGGCGGCGGAGCTCTCGAGGGCCGGGTTGGCTGTAGCTCAGGCTCTATGTCGTGGAGTCTGCACTGGGCCCCAGGAGCTGAGGTGTCGACCCAGCCATTCTGCACTAGGAAATCTGGTCTGAAGTGCCGGGTGTGGAACCTCTGCATGCGGGACCCTAGGAGCACGTGAAATTAGACAAAGCACAAAGGATAAAAAAGGTTAGACTTGACTTTATTGCCCAGATTCTATTTTTATCTCCCAGGGATTTTTAATGGGCTTTGCTGGGGACAAACCCCTCCTCTGCCTTTTGTCCCGTTCCTCATTCTTGGAGTGCTGAGGGTGCAGACCCTTCTTCTGTAACTGCTGAGTGCTGAGTTGGGAGCCCTCATACCCTGGGGCGAGGGTCAGAGCTTCTCCCCAGCAGCCTCCCGGTGACGTTGATTGTCCCCAGGACCCCTGCCTCCCTGCTCGTCCACCTGAGCACCAGCATTGGAAGTGTTATAGATTCTAATGACCTTTAAGGGTCCAGGAAAGAGATGTGCAGAGACGCTGTGGGGGCCGGTTTCACCCCGCCCCACATTTGTTCGGCCACCTTAGGCTGACCGTCTCTGCCAGCCTAGATGCTCTGACCAGTAGTCTGCGCTTTCTTCAATTAGGCCCCTGAATTAACGTACAAACAGCACCAGGTGTCAGAGCCCTGCCCGCTCAACTCCCAGACAGTCCAGGGTCAGTGGTGACCAAGGACCATGATGGCTACTGAGTCAACAGCCTTTTGAAGTAAACAGGAGTCCAGCCGGTCTTATTGGCCACCATCATCACGGTGTCTGTAGGCTTTTCTATGGTGACAGTGTGGTATACTGTTCCCCCGCCAAGATTATTAGCTCCCCTCTGGGTGCAGTAAGTCCTGCAAGCAGTAGTCTACTCTTTTGGGACACACTCTTGTTGTTTTATGAGAGAAACTCCAGGTCAAGTGATGTTCACACGAGTCGTCATGGTGCCCTGTTGCCCCCGGTTATCTCTCTGGATGTTGGAGTTGGAGGGCCTCCTCACTCGAGGTCGGTGTGCCCACGGAGCGAACCCTGCAACTTCAGGGCATGGTTGGTGGTTAGGATCACCACGTGGGGTCCTTTTCCCTTAGGAGGGAGGTGGCCTTTTGGGCTGCTGATTTCCAGGTTTTTAGATACCGCCAGTATCTTGGCCAGATGTGGCAGTGGGCCAAGCCCCTTAGTGACCGTAGTTTATCCTACCTGGATGGCATTCTTGCATTGTTCCATTTCAAGTGGTCCCAGTTTTTGCACTAATTCTCCAATGGCGATTCACCTTTCACCGGGAATGTAAAGGTCAAAGGGTTTAGCTAAATTAGGGAGTTCCAGGGCAAGGGTCTGAATTGACTGCTCTTTCCATTCTTGAAAGGCCACTTCTGGATTCTATTCAAAAGGATCATCATCTTTTCCTTTCAGTGTTTCATATAGAGGCCCAGGTAGTAGACTGTGGTTAGGGATCCAGAAGCAGCAAACCCTGGCCTCCCCAGGAACCCCTAAGCTGTCTTCTAGTTTTAGAAAGGGGTAAGGCTGAAAATGGTTTCTTCCCTTTCCTGGGATGGGCTTCTCTGACCTTGTGTGAGAATGAAGCCCAGGCAGGTCACCGCAGTCTGTGATATTTGAGCTTTTTCTTGGACAACTTCTATCCTTTATTGGCTTGGTAGTTCAGAGGCCTCCTTAGTAGGGCTGGTGATCAGAATGTCGTCTGCATATTGAAGGAGGGTTTCCTTTTCCAGAGGTAGAACTTTTAGGTCTTTAGCTAAGCTTTCCCCAAAGATGGTGTGGGAATTTTTGCACCCTTGGGGCCAGACGGCCCGGAAGTATTGTTTTAGTTGTATGTTGAGTCCTGCCACTCACAAGCCAAAATTTCTTGTGACTCTGGGACTAATGGAATACAAAAGAAGGCATCATTGAAGACTAATACAGAATACCATGTCCTGGTGGTTGGTAGAATGACCAGCAGGGTGTAGGAATTAGGAGCAACTGGAGGTATATCCTCGGTGGCTTCACTGACTGTCCTGACATCCTTTACCAGGTCCCCAGCAGCCCATGGGGCTCTCGTGGTCAGACCAATCCCAGAATATGGAGCTCACCTGGGCAGGTACCCCACCCCCACCCCAGCCCACGGGGCTCTCGTGGTCAGGCCCCTCCCAGGATACAGAGCTACCCTTGCAGGTACCGTGGCAGGGCTGGGCACACAGGAACCGTGCACATAGCCCTCATTGCAGAGCACCCCCAGCTCACCTGTCGCTCAGAGCTGACACAGAGCACCTCAGAGCAGGACTTGAACTAACAAACAGCAGCTGCGACAGGTCTGTGACCCTGGGCATCACTCCGTGAGGCCTCCCTCCACCTGGTCTTCCAGAGACTTCCACTGCACCCGGGGCACCAGGCCTCTGTCTCCAACCACCACCCACCCCTCCTCTCCCTGACTCCTGGGTTCCTCTCATTAGGAGAGGGTTTTCTTGAAGTTGTCTCCCACTCATGGGCCAGATAAAATGATTAGAAAACAAGCCAAAGCTGCAGCCCCTTGTCTATCCTGACTCTCAGGAGCCCACACCTGTTCCTTGGACCTGGCCGGTTCAGCAAGTTCCATTTTCTGCAACTGTGAGCCCCTGAGGGGTGATGATTGGCTGACCTGGGCAGCCTTACCGTGCCGGCCAGCCCTCCCCAGGTGTGCCTGGGTTGAGATCAATATAAATACCACTCCAGGCAGCAAGAGCCCCTGCAGCCGTGCCTGACGCCATTTTCTCTGCCCTGTCAGCAGTCTCGGGGCTGGGCTGGTGGGAGGGAGTGAGAGGCCACGGCTTTGTGGGTGGCCCAGTGTGAGTGGGGCTCTGCTGGACTTTCTGCAGCAGTTGCCAGGCTGCCACCTGCTAAAGAAGAGGATGTGTCACCCATACCTGCTGCTGGAATTTCTCCCTGGGCAGAGGTGAGGAAGGAAAAAAGCAGTGGGGGCAGGGACAGGACGGGTATCTCAGGCAGGGAAATGGAAATCTTCCAGAAGAGCACCCAGGGCCAGGACCATCCTGGCTGGCCTGCAGGCACCAAGTCGGCCGGCATGCTGTCACTCGTGTGGCTCTATGGCCCTTCCTCTAGGCTTTCAAGTCCTTGTATATATTCAGGTGTTTTACCTGGGACGGGTGGGAATAGTTCAGCAGCAACTGGCCTGGGGCTCAGCTCACGTTTACTCACAGATGCCTCGGCACGGTGCCCCAGCTTTGCAATGAGGACGCTTGTTGCGTGGGGGCTGCTGGCTGAATGGGAGACGATTCCCCACCACTGACCAACTTCAGAATTGTTTACAACTGGAGCAAGTGCCCTGATACGGTTTTCCTCTGTGTAACTGGTGGGTTCTGTGTTTTTTTTCTCTTTTTCGTTTTTGGTTCAAGGTAGATTTTATTCCTCTTTTTTGTATTTACAGATATAAGCATGGAAATAATTTATTCATATAAATACATGTATGTGCAGGGAATAATTGTTTTTTCTGTTTTATTTTTTAAATTTTATTTCTTTTTAATTTTGAATTTTATTTTATATTTTTATACAGCAGGTTCTTATTGGTTATCTATTTTATACATATAAATGTATACATGCCAATCCCAGTCTCTCAACTCCTCCCACCACCACCCCCCCAACAGCTTTCCCCCCTTGTTGTCCATACGTTTGTTGTCTACATCTGTTGCTCTATTTATGCCTTGCAAAATGGTTAATCTGTACAGTTTTTCTAGGTTCCACATATATGCATGAATATACAAGATTTGTTTTTCTCTTTCTGACTTACTTCACTCTGTATGACAGTCTCTAGATCCATCGACGTCTCTACAAATGACCCAATTTCATTCCTTTTCATGGCTGAGTAATATTCCATTTTATATATGTACCACAGCTTTATGCATTCGTCTGTCTGTGGGCATTTAGGTTGCTTCCATTACCTCGATATTGTAAATAGTGATGCAATGAACATTGCGGTGAATGACTCTTTTTGATTTATGGTTTTGTCTGGGTATATGTCCAGTACTGGGATTGCTGTATCCTATGGTAATTCTATTGTTAGTTTCTTAAGAAATTCCATATTGTTCTCCATAATGACTGTATCAATTTATATTCCCAACAATAGTGGAAGAGGGTTCCTTTTCTCCACACCCTTTCCAGCATTTTTTGTTTGTAGATTTTCAATGATGCCTATTCTACCAGGTGTGAGGTGATACCTCATTGTTGAATCCATTTCGTTGAGCAAGGGGTAGCTCTTGTCTATTACATATTTGGCTTATGGAACGGTATCTGTGCTAATTGCAAACTCTGCTTTTATGCAGCACCCCAACTCACCTTCCCCCTTAAGCAGGCATAAGTTGGTTTTCTAAACTTGAGACCCTGTTCTGTTTTGTAATTCAGTTCATGTGTAGCCAAGTTCACATTCCGTGTATTAGTGATACCTTATGATGTTTCTTTTTCTGTGTGACTTATTTCACTTAGAATCATCGTGCCTCAATCCACTCATTATGCTGGTACGGCCCTGGTGACATAGATTTCATTGCTGAGTGGTATTCTGTTGTACAGAAGTACCGCAACTTCTTTATCCATTATTTGCTCTCTGGGATATTTAACTTGTGCCGTAGAAGAGATTCCTGTAAAAAGAGCCGTCCCAAATTTTGGGGTTGCTGTGTCTTTTTGATATTAATTTCCCTAAGCTATAGGACCATAAGTGGAAGTGCCCTAGGCTCTGTTGCTTTGTTTTTTAGATGTTTCAGGAAACACCATACACTTCTCCCGAGTGTCTGTTGGCAATTTACATCCCGCCCATCAGCATAACAAGGCTCCCAGTTCTCCATGGCCTGTCCTGCCTTTCTGGATTTTACACTTTATTCTGATGGCCCTTTTGACCGGGGGGAAGTGAGACTTCATTGTAGTGCAGATTTCCTTTGCAAGCTTGCTTGGTTGGCCAAAAAGGGCGTATGCGTTTTTTCCTGAATATATTCAGGAAAAAACGCATATGCCCTTTTGGCAAAGTGCATCATTGTGGACGTTCTCCCTCTTTTCCTACGCTTTCAATGCAATTCCAGTCTACCTCCTGAAATCGGTATCCTGCAATTCTGCCCCACTTTCAAGTCCTCTTGGCAGCCTTACTTCAGTATATTTTTGGACGATAGCTGTCATTTATAACTCTGCAGGTTTGTGAATTACAGAGCCCCTGAGCTCCTTTCTTCAACTCACTTTCTTGTGAGCTGGCCGCAACACCGCAGGATGGCTTCAGGCCCTAATCTGTTTCCGCCACGGCACGCTGAGCCTTTGGTTAATTCCTCTTCCTAGTGGGAAATGAGAGTTAAATTTGCCCGTCCAGACACCTCCAGCTAGTCTCTCATTGGTTCTCCCTATTCGTGTTCATCTTCCGCAGAAATTGCAAACTGGGCCAAACAGGAGGTTAAAGGCACTGACTGTCCAAGTCGGGAGAGTGTTAGTAAAGCGTCTGGAATGTTGCACCCGAGTACCAGGGTATGAAAACTGAGACATATTTGAACACGTCTCCCGATCACACGGTTGATCATACTCTGGGTTCCACATGCATGTTTTAGCTGAAGGAAGAATACCTTAAACCTGGGTAGTTGAAACCCGTGGAATGGGTACCATGCAATATGACTTCAAAGGGTCTTCATTTGCTCACCGAACTTCTCCAATCCTATCACTGCTGCATTTATGCCCCTGTACACATGCTTGATTCTCTTTCGGAGACATAGCAATCCATAGGTTTTAAGATACTTACTAGTCAGGTACATTCTTAGGCGTTTAATATGCGGTGTTGAGTCCATTTCATTGAGCAAGGAGTAGCTCTTGTCTATTCCATATTTGGCTTAAGGAACTTTATCTGTGCTCATTTCAATCTCTGGTTTTATGCAGCACCCCAACTCACCTTTACCCTTAAGCAAGCATAAGTTGGTTTTCTAAATTTGAGACCCTGTTCTGTTCTGTAATTCAGTTCCTGTGTAGCCAAGTTTACATTCCGTGTATTAGTGATATCTTATGATGTTTCTTTTTCTGTGTGACTTATTTCAGTTAGAATCATCGTACCTGAATCCACTCATTATGCTGCTACGGGCCTGATGACATAGATTTTTTTGCTGAGTGATATTGCATTGTACGTAAGTACCACAAGTTCTTTATCCATTTTTCACTTTCTGTGATATTGAACTTGTACGGTAAACGAGGTTCTTGTAAACAGAGGCGTCCCAAACTTTGGAGTGGCTGTGTCTTTTTGATTTTAATTTCCCTAAGCTATAGGACCATAAGTGGAAGTGCCCTAGGCTCTGTTGCTTTGTTTTTTAGATGTTTCAGGAAACACAATACACTTCTCCCTAGTGGCTGTTGGCAATTTACATCCCGCCCATCAGCATAACAAGGCTCCCAGTTCTCCATGGCCTGTCCTGCCTTTCTGGATTTTACACTTTTTTCAGATGGCCCTTTTGACCGGGGGGGAAGTGAGACTTCATTGTAGTGCAGATTTCCTTTGCAAGCTTGCTTGGTTGGCCAAAAAGGGCGTATGCGTTTTTTCCTGAATATATTCAGGAAAAAACGCATACGCCCTTTTTGGCCAAGTGCATCATTGTGGACGTTCTGCCTCTTTTCCTATGCTTTCAATGCAATTCCAGTCTACCTCCTGAAATCGGTTTCCTGCAATACTGCCCCGCTTTCAAGTCCTCTTGGCAGCCTTACTTCAGTGTATTTTTGGATGATAGCTGTCATTTATAACTCTGCAGGTTTGTGAATTACAGTGCCCCTGAGCTCCTTTCTTCAACTCGCTTTCTTTTGAGGTGGCCGCAACACCGCAGGATGGCTTCAGGCCCTAATCTGGTTCCGGCACGGCACGCTGAGCCTTTGGTTAATTCCTCATCCTGGTGGGAAATTAGAGTTAAATTTGCCAATCCAGACACCTCCCGCTTGTCTCTCATTGGTTCTCCCTATTCCTGTACATCTTCCGCAGAAATTGCAAACTGGGCCAAACAGGAGGTTAAAGGCACTGACTCTGCAAGCGGGGAGACTGTTAGTAAAGCGTCTGGAATGTTGCACCGAAGTACCAGGGGACGAAAACTGAGACATATTTGAACATGTCTCCCGATCACACGGTTGATCATACTCTGGGTTCCACATGCATGTTTTAGCTGAAGAAAGAATACCTTAAACCTGGAGAGTTGAGACCCGTGGAATGGGTACCATGCAATATGACTTCAAAGGGTCTTCATTTGCTCACCGAATCTCTCCAATCCTATCACTGCTGCGTTTATGACCCTTGTACACATGCTTGATTCTCTTTTGGAGACATAGCATTCCATAGGTTTTAAGATACTTACTAGTCTGGTATATTCTTAGGCGTTTAATATGGGGTGTGGAGTCCATTTCGTTGAGCAAGGAGTAGCTCTTGTCTATTCCATATTTGGCTTAAGGAACTTTATCTGTGCTCATTTCAGTCTCTGGTTTTATGCAGCACCCCAACTCACCTTTCCACTTAAGCAAGCATAAGTTGGTTTTCTAAATTTGAGACCCTGTTCTGTTTTGTAATTCAGTTCCTCTGTAGCCAAGTTTAAATTCCACGTATTAGTGATATTTTTTGATGTTTCTTTTTCTGTTAGACTTATTTCAGTTAGAATCACCATACCCGAATCCACTCATTATGCTGCTACGGGCCTGGTGACATAGATTTCATTGCTGAGTGATATTGCTTTGTACATGAGTACCACAACTTCTTTATCCATTTTTCACTTTCTGTGATATTGAACTTGTACGGTAAACGAGGTTCTTGTAAACAGAGCCGTTCGAAACTTTGGGGTGGCTGTGTCTTTTTGATTTTAAATTCCATAAGCTATAGGACCATAAGTGGAAGTGCCCTAGGCTCTGTTGCTTTGTTTTTTAGATGTTTCAGGAAACACCATACACTTCTCCCGAGTGGTTGTTGGCAATTTACATCCCGCCCTTCAGCATAACAAGGCTCCCAGTTCTCCATGGCCTGTCCTGCCTTTCTGGATTTTACACTTTTTTCAGATGGCCCTTTTGACCGGGGGGAAGTGAGACTTCATTGTAGTGCAGATTTCCTTTGCAAGCTTGCTTGGTTGGCCAAAAAGGGCGTATGCGTTTTTTCCTGAATATATTCAGGAAAAAACGCATACGCCCTTTTTGGCCAAGTGCATCATTGTGGACGTTCTGCCTCTTTTCCTATGCTTTCAATGCAATTCCAGTCTACCTCCTGAAATCGGTTTCCTGCAATTCTGCCCCGCTTTTAAGTCCTCTTGGCAGCCTTACTTCAGTCTATTTTTGGACGATAGCTGTCATTTATAACTCTGCAGGTTTGTGAATTACGGTGCCCCTGAGCTCCTTTCTTCAACTCGCTTTCTTTTGAGCTGGCCGCAACACCGCAGGATGGCTTCAGGCCCTAATCTGGTTCCAGTACGGCATGCTGAGCCTTTGGTTATTTCCTCTTCCTGGTGGGAAATGAAAGTTAAATTTGCCCGTCCAGACACCTCCAGCTAGCCTCTCATTGGTTCTCGCTATTCCTGTTCATCTTCCACAGAAATTGCAAACTGGGCCAAACCGGAGGTTAAAGGCGCTGACTCTCCAAGTGGGGAGAGTGTTAGTAAAGCATCTGGAATGTTGCACCCGAGTACCAGGGGAGGAAAACTGAGACATATTTGAACACGTCTCCCGATCACATGGTTGATCATACTCTAGGTTCCACATGCATGTTTTAGCTGAAGGAAGAATACCTAAAACCTGGGTAGTTGAAACCCGTGTAATGGGTACCATGCAATATGACTTCAAAGGGCCTTCATTTGCTCACCGAACCTCTCCAATCCTATCACTGCTGCGTTTATGCCCTTGTACACATGCTTGATTCTCTTTCGGAGACATAGCAATCCATAGGTTTTAAGATACTTACTAGTCAGGTACATTCTTAGGCGTTTAATATGGGGTGTTGAGTCCATTTCGTTGAGCAAGGAGTAGCTCTTGTCTATTCCATATTTGGCTTAAGGAACTTTATCTGTGCTCATTTCAATCTCTGGTTTTATGCAGCACCCCAACTCACCTTTCCCCTTAAGCAAGCATAAGTTGGTTTTCTAAATTTGAGACCCTGTTCTGTTCTGTAATTCAGTTCCTGTGTAGCCAAGTTTACATTCCGTGTATTAGTGATATCTTATGATGTTTCTTTTTCTGTGTGACTTATTTCAGTTAGAATCATCGTACCTGAATCCAGTCATTATGCTGCTACGGGCCTGATGACATAGATTTCATTGCTGAGTGATACTGCATTGTACGTAAGTACCACAAGTTCTTTATCCATTTTTCACTTTCTGCGATGTTGAACTTGTACTGTAAACGAGGTTCTTGTAAACAGAGCCGTTCCAAACTTTGGGGTGGCTGTGTCTTTTTCATTTTAATTTCCCTAAGCTATAGGACCATAAGTGGAAGTGCCCTAGGTTCTGTTGCTTTGTTTTTTAGTTGTTTCAGGAAACACCATACACTTCTCCCAAGTGGTTGTTGGCAATTTACATCCCGCCCATCAGCATAACAAGGCTCCCAGTTCTCCATGGCCTGTCCTGCCTTTCTGGATTTTACACTTTTTTCAGATGGCCCTTTTGACCGGGGGGAAGTGAGACTTCATTGTAGTGCAGATTTCCTTTGCAAGCTTGCTTGGTTGGCCAAAAAGGGCGTATGCGTTTTTTCCTGAATATATTCAGGAAAAAACGCATACGCCCTTTTTGGCCAAGTGCATCATTGTGGACGTTCTGCCTCTTTTCCTATGCTTTCAATGCAATTCCAGTCTACCTCCTGAAATCGGTTTCCTGCAATTCTGCCCCGCTTTCAAGTCCTCTTGGCAGCCTTACTTCAGTCTATTTTTGGACGATAGCTGTCATTTATAACTCTGCAGGTTTGTGAATTACAGTGCCCCTGAGCTCCTTTCTTCAACTCGCTTTCTTGTGAGCTGGCCGCAACACCGCAGGATGGCTTCAGGCCCTAATCTGGTTCCGGCCCGGCATGCTGAGCCTTTGGTTAATTCCTCTTCCTGGTGGGAAATGAGAGTTGAATTTGCCCGTCCAGACACCTCCAGCTAGCCTCTCATTGGTTCTCGCTATTCCTGTTCATCTTCCGCAGAAATTGCAAACTGGGCCAAACAGGAGGTTAAAGGGACTGACTCTCCAAGTCGGGAGAGTGTTAGTAAAGCGTCTGGAATGTTGCACCCGAGTACCAGGGGAGGAAAACTGAGACATATTTGAACACGTCTCCCGTTCACATGGTTGATCATACTCTGGGTTCCACATGCATGTTTTAGCTGAAGGAAGAATACCTTAAACCTGGAGAGTTGAGACCCGTGTAATGGGTACCATGCAATATGACTTCAAAGGGTCTTCATTTGCTCACCGAACCTCTCCAATCCTATCACTGCTGCGTTTATGCCCCTGTACACACGCTTGATTCTCTTTCAGAGACATAGCAATCCATAGGTTGTAAGATACTTACTAGTCAGGTACATTCTTAGGCGTTTAATATGCGGTGTTGAGTCCGTTTCGTTGAGCAAGGAGTAGCTCTTGTCTATTCCATATTTAACTTAAGGAACTTTATCTGTGCTCATTTCAATCTCTGGTTTTATGCAGCACCCCAACTCACCTTTCCCTTTAAGCAAGCATAAGTTGGTTTTCTAAATTTGAGACCCTGTTCTGTTCTGTAATTCAGTTCCTGTGTAGCCAAGTTTACATTCCGTGTATTACTGATATCTTATGATGTTTCTTTTTCTGTGTGACTTATTTCAGTTAGAATCATCATACCTGAATCCACTCATTGTGATGCTAAGGGCCTTGTGACACAGATTTCATTGCTGAGTGATATTGCTTTGTAAGTAAATACCACAACTTCTTTATCCATTTTTCACTTTCTGCGATGTTGAACTTGTACTGTAAACGAGGTTCTTGTAAACAGAGCCGTTCCAAACTTTGGGGTGGCTGTGTCTTTTTGATTTTAATTTCCCTAAGCTATAGGACCATAAGTGGAAGTGCCCTAGGTTCTGTTGCTTTGTTTTTTAGATGTTTCAGGAAACACCATACACTTCACCCGAGGGGCTGTTGGCAATTTACATCCCGCCCATCAGCATAACAAGGCTACCAGTTCTCCATGGCCTGTCCTGCCTTTCTGGATTTTACACTTTTTTCAGATGGCCCTTTTGACCGGGGGGAAGTGAGACTTCATTGTAGTGCAGATTTCCTTTGCAAGCTTGCTTGGTTGGCCAAAAAGGGCGTATGCGTTTTTTCCTGAATATATTCAGGAAAAAACGCATACGCCCTTTTTGGCCAAGTGCATCATTGTGGACGTTCTGCCTCTTTTCCTATGCTTTCAATGCAATTCCAGTCTACCTCCTGAAATCGGTTTCCTGCAATTCTGCCCCGCTTTCAAGTCCTCTTGGCAGCCTTACTTCAGTCTATTTTTGGACGATAGCTGTCATTTATAACTCTGCAGGTTTGTGAATTACAGTGCCCCTGAGCTCCTTTCTTCAACTCGCTTTCTTGTGACCTGGCCGCAACACCGCAGGATGGCTTCAGGCCCTAATCTGGTTCCGGCATGGCACGCTGAGCCTTTGGTTAATTCCTCTTGCTGGTGGGAAATGAGAGTTAAATTTGCCCATCCAGACACCTCCAGCTAGTCTTTCATTGGTTCTCGCTATTCCTGTTCATCTTCCACAGAATTTGCAACCTGGGCCAAACAGGTGGTTAAAGGCGCTGACTCTGCAAGTGGGGAGAGTGTTAGTAAAGCGTCTGGAATGTTGCACCCGAGTACCAGGGTACGAAAACTGAGACATATTTGAACACGTCTCCCGATCACATGGTTGATCATACTCTAGGTTCCACATGCATGTTTTAGATGAAGGAAGAATACCTTAAACCTGGGTAGTTGAAACCCGTGTAATGGGTACCATGCAATATGACTTCAAAGGGCCTTCATTTGCTCACCGAACCTCTCCAATCCTATCACTGCTGCATTTATGCCCCTGTACACATGCTTGATTTCTTTGGAGACATAGCAATCTATAGGTTTTAAGATACTTACTAGTCAGGTACATTCTTAGGCGTTTAATATGCGGTGTTGAGTCCATTTCGTTGAGCAAGGAGTAGCTCTTGTCTATTCCATATTTGGCTTAAGGAACTTTATCTGTGCTCATTTCAATCTCTGGTTTTATGCAGCACCCCAACTCACCTTTCCCCTTAAGCAAGCATAAGTTGGTTTTCTAAATTTGAGACCCTGTTCTGTTCTGTAATTCAGTTCCTGTGTAGCCAAGTTTACATTCCGTGTATTACTGATATCTTATGATGTTTCTTTTTCTGTGTGACTTATTTCAGTTAGAATCATCGTACCTGAATCCAGTCATTATGCTGCTACGGGCCTGATGACATAGATTTCATTGCTGAGTGATACTGCATTGTAAGTAAGTACCACAAGTTCTTTATCCATTTTTCACTTTCTGCGATGTTGAACTTGTACTGTAAACGAGGTTCTTGTAAACAGAGCCGTTCCAAACTTTGGGGTGGCTGTGTCTTTTTGATTTTAATTTCCCTAAGCTATAGGACCATAAGTGGAAGTGCCCTAGGTTCTGTTGCTTTGTTTTTTAGATGTTTCAGGAAACACCATACACTTCTCCCGAGTGGTTGTTGGCAATTTACATCCCGCCCATCAGCATAACAAGGCTCCCAGTTCTCCATGGCCTGTCCTGCCTTTCTGGATTTTACACTTTTTTCAGATGGCCCTTTTGACCGGGGGGAAGTGAGACTTCATTGTAGTGCAGATTTCCTTTGCAAGCTTGCTTGGTTGGCCAAAAAGGGCGTATGCGTTTTTTCCTGAATATATTCAGGAAAAAACGCATACGCCCTTTTTGGCCAAGTGCATCATTGTGGACGTTCTGCCTCTTTTCCTATGCTTTCAATGCAATTCCAGTCTACCTCCTGAAATCGGTTTCCTGCAATTCTGCCCCGCTTTCAAGTCCTCTTGGCAGCCTTACTTCAGTCTATTTTTGGACGATAGCTGTCATTTATAACTCTGCAGGTTTGTGAATTACAGTGCCCCTGAGCTCCTTTCTTCAACTCGCTTTCTTGTGACCTGGCCGCAACACCGCAGGATGGCTTCAGGCCCTAATATGGTTCCGGCACGGCACGCTGAGCCTTTGGTTATTTCCTCTTCCTGGTGGGAAATGAGAGTTAAATTTGCCCGTCCAGACACCTCCAGCTAGTCTCTCATTGGTTCTCGCTATTCCTGTTCATCTTCCGCAGAAATTGCAAACTGGGCCAAACAGGAGGTTAAAGGCGCTGACTCTCCAAGTGGGGAGAGTGTTAGTAAAGCGTCTGGAATGTTGCACCCGAGTACCAGGGTACGAAAACTGAGACATATTTGAACACGTCTCCCGTTCACATAGTTGATCATACTTGGGTTCCACATGCATCTTTTAGCGAAGGAAGAATACCTTAAACCTGTGTATTTGAAACCCGTGGAATGGGTACCATGCAATATGACTTCAAAGGGTCTTCATTCGCTCACCGAACCTCTCCAATCCTATCACTGCTGCGTTTATGCCCCTGTACACATGCTTGATTCTCTTTCGGAGACATAGCAATCCATAGGTTTTAAGATACTTACTAGTCAGGTACATTCTTAGGCGTTTAATATGCGGTGTCGAGTCCATTTCGTTGAGCAAGGAGTAGCTCTTGTCTATTCCATATTTGACTTAAGGAACTTTATCTGTGCTCATTTCAATCTCTGGTTTTATGCAGCACCCCAACTCACCTTTCCCCTTAAGCAAGCATAAGTTGGTTTTCTAAATTTGAGACCCTGTTCTGTTCTGTAATTCAGTTCCTGTGTAGCCAAGTTTACATTCCGTGTATTACTGATATCTTATGATGTTTCTTTTTCTGTGTGACTTATTTCAGTTAGAATCATCATACCTGAATCCACTCATTGTGCTGCTAAGGGCCTGATGACACAGATTTCATTGCTGAGTGATATTGCTTTGTAAGTAAATACCACAACTTCTTTATCCATTTTTCAATTTCTGCGATGTTGAACTTGTACTGTAAACGAGGTTCTTGTAAACAGAGGCGTCCCAAACTTTGGGGTGGCTGTGTCTTTTTGATTTTAATTTCCCTAAGCTATAGGACCATAAGTGGCAGTGCCCTAGGCTCTGTTGCTTTGTTTTTTAGATGTTTCAGGAAACACCATACACTTCTCCTGAGTGTCTGTTGGTAATTTACATCCCGCCAATCAGCATAACAAGGCTCCCAGTTCTCCATGGCCTGTCCTGCCTTTCTGGATTTTACACTTTTTTCAGATGGCCCTTTTGACCGGGGGGAAGTGAGACTTCATTGTAGTGCAGATTTCCTTTGCAAGCTTGCTTGGTTGGCCAAAAAGGGCGTATGCGTTTTTTCCTGAATATATTCAGGAAAAAACGCATACGCCCTTTTTGGCCAAGTGCATCATTGTGGACGTTCTGCCTCTTTTCCTATGCTTTCAATGCAATTCCAGTCTACCTCCTGAAATCGGTTTCCTGCAATTCTGCCCCGCTTTCAAGTCCTCTTGGCAGCCTTACTTCAGTCTATTTTTGGACAATAGCTGTCATTTATAACTCTGCAGGTTTGTGAATTACAGTGCCCCTGAGCTCCTTTCTTCAACTCACTTTCTTGTGACCTGGCCGCAACACCGCAGGATGGCTTCAGGCCCTAATCTGGTTCCGGCACGGCACGCTGAGCCTTTGGTTAATTCCTCTTCCTGGTGGGAAATGAGAGTTAAATTTGTCCATCCAGACACCTCCAGCTAGTCTTTCATTGGTTCTCGCTATTCCTGTTCATCTTCCACAGAAATTGCAAACTGGGCCAAACAGGTGGTTAAAGGCGCTGACTCTCCAACTCGGGAGAGTGTTAGTAAAGCGTCTGGAATGTTGCACCCGAGTACCAGGGTACGAAAACTGAGACATATATGAACACGTCTCCCGATCACATGGTTGATCATACTCTAGGTTCCACATGCATGTTTTAGATGAAGGAAGAATACCTTAAACCTGGGTAGTTGAAACCCGTGTAATGGGTACCATGCAATATGACTTCAAAGGGCCTTCATTTGCTCACCGAACCTCTCCAATCCTATCACTGCTGCATTTATGCCCCTGTACACATGCTTGATTTCCTTCGGAGACATAGCAATCCATAGGTTTTAAGATACTTACTAGTCAGGTACATTCTTAGGCGTTTAATATGCGGTGTTGAGTCCATTTCGTTGAGCAAGGAGTAGCTCTTGTCTATTCCATATTTGGCTTAAGGAACTTTATCTGTGCTCATTTCAATCTCTGGTTTTATGCAGCACCCCAACTCACCTTTACCCTTAAGCAAGCATAAGTTGGTTTTCTAAATTTGAGACCCTGTTCTGTTCTGTAATTCAGTTCCTGTGTAGCCAAGTTTACATTCCGTGTATTACTGATATCTTATGATGTTTCTTTTTCTGTGTGACTTATTTCAGTTAGAATCATCATACCTGAATCCACTCATTGTGCTGCTAAGGGCCTTATGACACAGATTTCATTGCTGAGTGATATTGCTTTGTAAGTAAATACCACAACTTCTTTATCCATTTTTCACTTTCTGCGATGTTGAACTTGTACTGTAAACGAGGTTCTTGTAAACAGAGCCGTTCCAAACTTTGGGGTGGCTGTGTCTTTTTGATTTTAATTTCCCTAAGCTATAGGACCATAAGTGGAAGTGCCCTAGGTTCTGTTGCTTTGTTTTTTAGATGTTTCAGGAAACACCATACACTTCTCCCGAGTGGTTGTTGGCAATTTACATCCCGCCCATCAGCATAACAAGGCTCCCAGTTCTCCATGGCCTGTCCTGCCTTTCTGGATTTTACACTTTTTTCAGATGGCCCTTTTGACCGGGGGGAAGTGAGACTTCATTGTAGTGCAGATTTCCTTTGCCAGCTTGCTTGGTTGGCCAAAAAGGGCGTATGCGTTTTTTCCTGAATATATTCAGGAAAAAACGCATACGCCCTTTTTGGCCAAGTGCATCATTGTGGACGTTCTGCCTCTTTTCCTATGCTTTCAATGCAATTCCAGTCTACCTCCTGAAATCGGTTTCCTGCAATTCTGCCCCGCTTTCAAGTCCTCTTGGCAGCCTTACTTCAGTCTATTTTTGGACGATAGCTGTCATTTATAACTCTGCAGGTTTGTGAATTACAGTGCCCCTGAGCTCCTTTCTTCAACTCGCTTTCTTGTGACCTGGCCGCAACACCGCAGGATGGCTTCAGGCCCTAATCTGGTTCCGGCACGGCATGCTGAGCCTTTGGTTATTTCCTCTTCCTGGTGGGAAATGAGAGTTAAATTTGCCCGTCCAGACACCTCCTGCTAGTCTCTCATTGGTTCTCGCTATTCCTGTTCATCTTCCGCAGAAATTGCAAACTGGGCCAAACAGGAGGTTAAAGGGACTGACTCTCCAAGTCGGGAGAGTGTTAGTAAAGCGTCTGGAATGTTGCACCCGAGTACCAGGGGAGGAAAACTGAGACATATTTGAACACGTCTCCCGTTCACATGGTTGATCATACTTGGGTTCCACATGCATGTTTTAGCTGAAGGAAGAATACCTTAAACTTGTGTATTTGAAACCCGTGGAATGGGTACCATGCAATATGACTTCAAAGGGCCTTCATTTGCTCACCGAACCTCTCCAATCCTATCACTGCTGCGTTTATGCCCCTGTACACATGCTTGATTCTCTTTCGGAGACATAGCAATCCATAGGTTGTAAGATACTTACTAGTCAGGTACATTCTTAGGCGTTTAATATGCGGTGTTGAGTCCACTTCGTTGAGCAAGGAGTAGCTCTTGTCTATTCCATATTTGGCTTAAGGAACTTTATCTGTGCTCATTTCAATCTCTGGTTTTATGCAGCACCCCAACTCACCTTTCCCCTTAAGCAAGCATAAGTTGGTTTTCTAAATTTGAGACCCTGTTCTGTTCTGTAATTCAGTTCCTGTGTAGCCAAGTTTCCATTCCATGTATTACTGATATCTTATGATGTTTCTTTTTCTGTGTGACTTATTTCAGTTAGAATCATCATACCTGAATCCACTCATTGTGCTGCTAAGGGCCTGATGACACAGATTTCATTGCTGAGTGATATTGCTTTGTAAGTAAATACCACAACTTCTTTATCCATTTTTCACTTTCTGCGATGTTGAACTTGTACTGTAAACGAGGTTCTTGTAAACAGAGCCGATCCAAACTTTGGGGTGGCTGTGTCTTTTTGATTTTAATTTCCCTAAGCTATAGGACCATATGTGGAAGTGCCCTAGGTTCTGTTGCTTTGTTTTTTAGATGTTTCAGGAAACACCATACACTTCTCCCGAGTGGTTGTTGGCAATTTACATCCCGCCCATCAGCATAACAAGGCTCCCAGTTCTCCATGGCCTGTCCTGCCTTTCTGGATTTTACACTTTTTTCAGAGGGCTCTTTTGACCGGGGGAAGTGAGACTTCATTGTAGTGCAGATTTCCTTTGCAACTTGCTTGGTTGGCCAAAAAGGGCGTATGCGTTTTTTCCTGAATATATTCAGGAAAAAACGCATACGCCCTTTTTGGCCAAGTGCATCATTGTGGACGTTCTGCCTCTTTTCCTATGCTTTCAATGCAATTCCAGTCTACCTCCTGAAATCGGTTTCCTGCAATTCTGCCCCGCTTTCAAGTCCTCTTGGCAGCCTTACTTCAGTCTATTTTTGGACGATAGCTGTCATTTATAACTCTGCAGGTTTGTGAATTACAGTGCCCCTGAGCTCCTTTCTTCAACTCGCTTTCTTGTGACCTGGCCGCAACACCGCAGGATGGCTTCAGGCCCTAATCTGGTTCCGGCACGGCACGCTGAGCCTTTGGTTAATTCTTCATCCTGGTGGGAAATGAGAGTTAAATTTGCCCGTTCAGACACCTCCAGCTAGTCTCTCATTGGTTCTCGCTATTCCTGTTCATCTTCCGCAGAAATTGCAAACTGGGCCAAACAGGAGGTTAAAGGGACTGACTCTCCAAGTCGGGAGAGTGTTAGTAAAGTGTCTGGAATGTTGCACCCGAGTACGAGGTGAGGAAAACTGAGACATATTTGAACACGTCTCCCGTTCACATGGTTGATCATACTCTGGGTTCCACATGCATGTTTTAGCTGAAGGAAGAATACCTTAAACCTGGAGACTTGAGACCCGTGGAATGGGTACCATGCAATATGACTTCAAAGGGTCTTCATTTGCTCACCGAACCTCTCCAATCCTATCACTGCTGCGTTTATGCCCCTGTACACATGCTTGATTCTCTTTCGGAGACATAGCAATCCATAGGTTTTAAGATACTTACTAGTCAGGTACATTCTTAGGCGTTTAATATGGGGTGTTGAGTCCATTTCGTTGAGCAAGGAGTAGCTCTTGTCTATTCCATATTTGGCTTAAGGAACTTTATCTGTGCTCATTTCAATCTCTGGTTTTATGCAGCACCCCAACTCACCTTTCCCCTTAAGCAAGCATAAGTTGGTTTTCTAAATTTGAGACCCTGTTCTGTTCTGTAATTCAGTTCCTGTGTAGCCAAGTTTACATTCCGTGTATTACTGATATCTTATGATGTTTCTTTTTCTGTGTGACTTATTTCAGTTAGAATCATCGTACCTGAATCCAGTCATTATGCTGCTACGGGCCTGATGACATAGATTTCATTGCTGAGTGATACTGCATTGTAAGTAAGTACCACAAGTTCTTTATCCATTTTTCACTTTCTGCGATGTTGAACTTGTACTGTAAACGAGGTTCTTGTAAACAGAGCCGTTCCAAACTTTGGGGTGGCTGTGTCTTTTTGATTTTAATTTCCCTAAGCTATAGGACCATAAGTGGAAGTGCCCTAGGTTCTGTTGCTTTGTTTTTTAGATGTTTCAGGAAACACCATACACTTCTCCCGAGTGGTTGTTGGCAATTTACATCCCGCCCATCAGCATAACTAGGCTCCCAGTTCTCCATGGCCTGTCCTGCCTTTCTGGATTTTACACTTTTTTCAGATGGCCCTTTTGACCGGGGGGAAGTGAGACTTCATTGTAGTGCAGATTTCCTTTGCAAGCTTGCTTGGTTGGCCAAAAAGGGCGTATGCGTTTGTTCCTGAATATATTCAGGAAAAAACGCATACGCCCTTTTTGGCCAAGTGCATCATTGTGGACGTTCTGCCTCTTTTCCTATGCTTTCAATGCAATTCCAGTCTACCTCCTGAAATCGGTTTCCTGCAATTCTGCCCCGCTTTCAAGTCCTCTTGGCAGCCTTACTTCAGTCTATTTTTGGACGATAGCTGTCATTTATAACTCTGCAGGTTTGTGAATTACAGTGCCCCTGAGCTCCTTTCTTCAACTCGCTTTCTTGTGACCTGGCCGCAACACCGCAGGATGGCTTCAGGCCCTAATATGGTTCCGGCACGGCACGCTAAGCCTTTGGTTATTTCCTCTTCCTGGTGGGAAATGAGAGTTAAATTTGCCCGTCCAGACACCTCCAGCTAGTCTCTCATTGGTTCTCGCTATTCCTGTTCATCTTCCGCAGAAATTGCAAACTGGGCCAAACAGGAGGTTAAAGGCGCTGACTCTCCAAGTGGGGAGAGTGTTAGTAAAGCGTCTGGAATGTTGCACCCGAGTACCAGGGTACGAAAACTGAGACATATTTGAACACGTCTCCCGTTCACATAGTTGATCATACTTGGGTTCCACATGCATCTTTTAGCGAAGGAAGAATACCTTAAACCTGTGTATTTGAAACCCGTGGAATGGGTACCATGCAATATGACTTCAAAGGGTCTTCATTCGCTCACCGAACCTCTCCAATCCTATCACTGCTGCGTTTATGCCCCTGTACACATGCTTGATTCTCTTTCGGAGACATAGCAATCCATAGGTTTTAAGATACTTACTAGTCAGGTACATTCTTAGGCGTTTAATATGCGGTGTTGAGTCCATTTCGTTGAGCAAGGAGTAGCTCTTGTCTATTCCATATTTGACTTAAGGAACTTTATCTGTGCTCATTTCAATCTCTGGTTTTATGCAGCACCCCAACTCACCTTTCCCCTTAAGCAAGCATAAGTTGGTTTTCTAAATTTGAGACCCTGTTCTGTTCTGTAATTCAGTTCCTGTGTAGCCAAGTTTACATTCCGTGTATTACTGATATCTTATGATGTTTCTTTTTCTGTGTGACTTATTTCAGTTAGAATCATCATACCTGAATCCACTCATTGTGCTGCTAAGGGCCTGATGACACAGATTTCATTGCTGAGTGATATTGCTTTGTAAGTAAATACCACAACTTCTTTATCCATTTTTCAATTTCTGCGATGTTGAACTTGTACTGTAAACGAGGTTCTTGTAAACAGAGGCGTCCCAAACTTTGGGGTGGCTGTGTCTTTTTGATTTTAATTTCCCTAAGCTATAGGACCATAAGTGGCAGTGCCCAAGGCTCTGTTGCTTTGTTTTTTAGATGTTTCAGGAAACACCATACACTTCTCCTGAGTGTCTGTTGGTAATTTACATCCCGCCAATCAGCATAACAAGGCTCCCAGTTCTCCATGGCCTGTCCTGCCTTTCTGGATTTTACACTTTTTTCAGATGGCCCTTTTGACCGGGGGGAAGTGAGACTTCATTGTAGTGCAGATTTCCTTTGCAAGCTTGCTTGGTTGGCCAAAAAGGGCGTATGCGTTTTTTCCTGAATATATTCAGGAAAAAACGCATACGCCCTTTTTGGCCAAGTGCATCATTGTGGACGTTCTGCCTCTTTTCCTATGCTTTCAATGCAATTCCAGTCTACCTCCTGAAATCGGTTTCCTGCAATTCTGCCCCGCTTTCAAGTCCTCTTGGCAGCCTTACTTCAGTCTATTTTTGGACAATAGCTGTCATTTATAACTCTGCAGGTTTGTGAATTACAGTGCCCCTGAGCTCCTTTCTTCAACTCACTTTCTTGTGACCTGGCCGCAACACCGCAGGATGGCTTCAGGCCCTAATCTGGTTCCGGCACGGCACGCTGAGCCTTTGGTTAATTCCTCTTCCTGGTGGGAAATGAGAGTTAAATTTGTCCATCCAGACACCTCCAGCTAGTCTTTCATTGGTTCTCGCTATTCCTGTTCATCTTCCACAGAAATTGCAAACTGGGCCAAACAGGTGGTTAAAGGCGCTGACTCTCCAACTCGGGAGAGTGTTAGTAAAGCGTCTGGAATGTTGCACCCGAGTACCAGGGTACGAAAACTGAGACATATATGAACACGTCTCCCGATCACATGGTTGATCATACTCTAGGTTCCACATGCATGTTTTAGATGAAGGAAGAATACCTTAAACCTGGGTAGTTGAAACCCGTGTAATGGGTACCATGCAATATGACTTCAAAGGGCCTTCATTTGCTCACCGAACCTCTCCAATCCTATCACTGCTGCGTTTATGCCCCTGTACACATGCTTGATTCTCTTTCGGAGACATAGCAATCCATAGGTTGTAAGATACTTACTAGTCAGGTACATTCTTAGGCGTTTAATATGCGGTGTTGAGTCCACTTCGTTGAGCAAGGAGTAGCTCTTGTCTATTCCATATTTGGCTTAAGGAACTTTATCTGTGCTCATTTCAATCTCTGGTTTTATGCAGCACCCCAACTCACCTTTCCCCTTAAGCAAGCATAAGTTGGTTTTCTAAATTTGAGACCCTGTTCTGTTCTGTAATTCAGTTCCTGTGTAGCCAAGTTTCCATTCCGTGTATTACTGATATCTTATGATGTTTCTTTTTCTGTGTGACTTATTTCAGTTAGAATCATCATACCTGAATCCACTCATTGTGCTGCTAAGGGCCTGATGACACAGATTTCATTGCTGAGTGATATTGCTTTGTAAGTAAATACCACAACTTCTTTATCCATTTTTCACTTTCTGCGATGTTGAACTTGTACTGTAAACGAGGTTCTTGTAAACAGAGCCGATCCAAACTTTGGGGTGGCTGTGTCTTTTTGATTTTAATTTCCCTAAGCTATAGGACCATATGTGGAAGTGCCCTAGGTTCTGTTGCTTTGTTTTTTAGACGTTTCAGGAAACACCATACACTTCTCCCGAGAGGTTGTTGGCAATTTACATCCCGCCCATCAGCATAACAAGGCTCCCAGTTCTCCATGGCCTGTCCTGCCTTTCTGGATTTTACACTTTTTTCAGATGGCCCTTTTGACCGGGGGGAAGTGAGACTTCATTGTAGTGCAGATTTCCTTTGCAAGCTTGCTTGGTTGGCCAAAAAGGGTGTATGCCTTTTTTTCTGAATATATTCAGGAAAAAACGCATACGCCCTTTTTGGCCAAGTGCATCATTGTGTACGTTCTGCCTCTTTTCCTATGCTTTCAATGCAATTCCAGTCTACCTCCTGAAATCGGTTTCCTGCAATTCTGCCCCGCTTTCAAGTCCTCTTGGCAGCCTTACTTCAGTATATTTTTGGACGATAGCTGTCATTTATAACTCTGCAGGTTTGTGAATTACAGTGCCCCTGAGCTCCTTTCTTCAACTCGCTTTCTTTTGAGCTGGCCGCAACACCGCAGGATGGCTTCAGGCCCTAATCTGGTTCCGGTACGGCACGCTGAGCCTCTGGTTATTTCCTCTTCCTGGTGGGAAATGAGAGTTAAATTTGCCCGTCCAGACACCTCCAGCTAGTCTCTCATTGGTTCTCGCTATTCCTGTTCATCTTCCGCAGAAATTGCAAAGTGGGCGAAACCGGAGGTTAAAGGGACTGACTCTCCAAGTCGGGAGAGTGTTAGTAAAGCGTCTGGAATGTTGCACCCGAGGACCAGGGTATGAAAACTGAGACATATTTGAACACGTCTCCCGTTCACACGGTTGATCATACTCTGGGTTCCACATGCATGTTTTAGCTGAAGGAAGAATACCTTAAACCTGGAGAGCTGAGACCCGTGTAATGGGTACCATGCAATATGACTTCAAAGGGTCTTCATTTGCTCACCGAACCTCTCCAATCCTATCACTGCTGCGTTTATGCCCCTGTACACATGCTTGATTCTCTTTCGGAGACAGAGCAATCCATAGGTTGTAAGATACTTACTAGTCAGGTACATTCTTAGGCGTTTAATATGCGGTGTTGAGTCCATTTCGTTGAGCAAGGAGTAGCTCTTGTCTATTCCATATGTGGCTTAAGGAACTTTATCTGTGCTCATTTCAATCTCTGGTTTTATGCAGCACCCCAACTCACCTTTCCCCTTAAGCAAGCATAAGTTGGTTTTCTAAATTTGAGAACCTGTTCTGTTTTGGAATTCAGTTCCTGTGTAGCCAAGTTTACATTCCGTGTATTACTGATATCTTATGATGTTTCTTTTTCTGTGTGACTTATTTCAGTTAGAATCATCATACCTGAATCCACTCATTGTGCTGCTAAGGGCCTGATGACACAGATTTCATTGCTGAGTGATATTGCTTTGTAAGTAAATACCACAACTTCTTTATCCATTTTTCACTTTCTGCGATGTTGAACCTGTACTGTAAATGAGGTTCTTGTAAACAGAGCCATTCCAAACTTTGGGGTGGCTGTGTCTTTTTCATTTTAATTTCCTTAAGCTATAGGACCATAAGTGGAAGTGCCCTAGGTTCTGTTGCTTTGTTTTTTAGATGTTTCAGGAAACACCATACACTTCTCCCGAGTGGTTGTTGGCAATTTACATCCCGCCCATCAGCATAACAAGGCTCCCAGTTCTCCATGGCCTGTCCTGCCTTTCTGGATTTTACACTTTTTTCAGAGGGCTCTTTTGACCGGGGGAAGTGAGACTTCATTGTAGTGCAGATTTCCTTTGCAAGCTTGCTTGTTGGCCAAAAAGGGCGTATGCGTTTTTTCCTGAATATATTCAGGAAAAAACGCATACGCCCTTTTTGGCCAAGTGCATCATTGTGGACGTTCTGCCTCTTTTCCTATGCTTTCAATGCAATTCCAGTCTACCTCCTGAAATCGGTTTCCTGCAATTCTGCCCCGCTTTCAAGTCCTCTTGGCAGCCTTACTTCAGTCTATTTTTGGACGATAGCTGTCATTTATAACTCTGCAGGTTTGTGAATTACAGTGCCCCTGAGCTCCTTTCTTCAACTCGCTTTCTTTTGAGCTGGCCGCAACACCGCAGGATGGCTTCAGGCCCTAATCTGGTTCCGGCACGGCACGCTGAGCCTTTGGTTAATTCCTCATCCTGGTGGGAAATGAGAGTTAAATTTGCCCGTTCAGACACCTCCAGCTAGTCTCTCATTGGTTCTCGCTATTCCTGTTCATCTTCCGCAGAAATTGCAAACTGGGCCAAACAGGAGGTTAAAGGGACTGACTCTCCAAGTCGGGAGAGTGTTAGTAAAGCGTCTGGAATGTTGCACCCGAGTACGAGGTGAGGAAAACTGAGACATATTTGAACACGTCTCCCGTTCACATGGTTGATCATACTCTGGGTTCCACATGCATGTTTTAGCTAAAGGAAGAATACCTTAAACCTGGAGAGTTGAGACCCGTGGAATGGGTACCATGCAATATGACTTCAAAGGGTCTTCATTTGCTCACCGAACCTCTCCAATCCTATCACTGCTGCGTTTATGCCCCTGTACACACGCTTGATTCTCTTTTGGAGACATAGCAATCCATAGGTTTTAAGATACTTACTAGTCAGGTACATTCTTAGGCGTTTAATATGCGGTGTTGAGTCCATTTCATTGAGCAAGGAGTAGCTCTTGTCTATTCCATATTTGGCTTAAGGAACTTTATCTGTGCTCATTTCAATCTCTGGTTTTATGCAGCACCCCAACTCACCTTTCCCCTTAAGCAAGCATAAGTTGGTTTTCTAAATTTGAGACCCTGTTCTGTTTTGGAATGCAGTTCCTGTGTAGCCAAGTTTACATTCCGTGTATTAGTGATATCTTATGATGTTTCTTTTTCTGTGTCACTTATTTCAGTTAGAATCATCGTACCTGAATCCACTCATTATGCTGCTAAGGGCCTGATGACATAGATTTCATTGCTGAGTGATATTGCTTTGTAAGTAAATACCACAACTTCTTTATCCATTTTTCACTTTCTGCGATGTTGAACTTGTACAGTAAACGAGGTTCTTGTAAACGGAGGCGTCCCAAACTTTGGGGTGGCTGTGTCTTTTTGATTTAAATTTCCCTAAGCTTTAGGACCATAAGTGGAAGTGCCCTAGGCTCTGTTGCTTTGTTTTTTAGATGTTTCAGGAAACACCATACACTTCTCCCGAGTGTCTGTTGGCAATTTACATCCCGCCCATCAGCATAACAAGGCTCCCAGTTCTCCATGGCCTGTCCTGCCTTTCTGGATTTTACACTTTTTTCAGATGGCCCTTTTGACCGGGGGGAAGTGAGACTTCATTGTAGTGCAGATTTCCTTTGCAAGCTTGCTTGGTTGGCCAAAAAGGGCGTATGCGTTTTTTCCTGAATATATTCAGGAAAAAACACATACGCCCTTTTTGGCCAAGTGCATCATTGTGGACGTTCTGCCTCTTTTCCTATGCTTTCAATGCAATTCCAGTCTACCTCCTGAAATCGGTTTCCTGCAATTCTGCCCCGCTTTCAAGTCCTCTTGGCAGCCTTGCTTCAGTCTATTTTTGGACGATAGCTGTCATTTATAACTCTGCAGGTTTGTGAATTACAGTGCCCCTGAGCTCCTTTCTTCATCTCGCTTTCTTGTGAGCTGGCCACAACACCGCAGGATATCTTCAGGCCCTAATCTGGTTCTGGCATGGCACGCTGAGCCTTTGGTTAATTCCTCTTCCTGGTGGGATATGAGAGTTAAATTTGCCCATCCAGACACCTCCAGCTAGTCTCTCATTGGTTCTCGCTATTCCTGTTCATCTTCCACAGAAATTGCAAACTGGGCCAAACAGGAGGTTAAAGGGACTGACTCTCCAAGTCGGGAGAGTGTTAGTAAAGCGTCTGGAATGTTGCACCCGAGTACCAGGGGAGGAAAACTGAGACATATTTGAACACGTCTCCCGATCACATGGTTGATCATACTCTGGGTTCCACATGCGTGTTTTAACTGAAGGAAGAATAACTTAAACCTGGAGAGTTGAGACCCGTGGAATGGGTACCATGCAATAAGACTTCAAAGGGTCTTCATTTGCTCACCGAACCTCTCCAATCCTATCACTGCTGCGTTTATGCCCCTGTACACATGCTTGATTCTCTTTCGGAGACATAGCAATCCATAGGTTTTAAGATACTTACTAGTCAGGTACATTCTTAGGCGTTTAATATGCGGTGTTGAGTCCATTTCGTTGAGCAAGGAGTAGCTCTTGTCTATTCCATATTTGGCTTAAGGAACTTTATCTGTGCTCATTTCAATCTCTGGTTTTATGCAGCACCCCAACTCACCTTTCCCCTTAAGCAAGCATAAGTTGGTTCTAAATTTGAGACCCTGTTCTGTTTTGGAATGCAGTTCCTGTGTAGCCAAGTTTACATTCCGTGTATTACTGATATCTTATGATGTTTCTTTTTCTGTGTGACTTATTTCAGTTAGAATCATCATACCTGAATCCACTCATTGTGCTGCTAAGGGCCTGATGACATAGATTTCATTGCTGAGTGATATTGCTTTGTAAGTAAATACCACAAATTCTTTATCCATTTTTCACTTTCTGCGATGTTGAACTTGTACTGTAAACGAGGTTCTTGTAAACAGAGGCGTCCCAAACTTTGGGGTGGCTGTTTCTTTTTGATTTTAATTTCCCTAAGCTATAGGACCATAAGTGGCAGTGCCCTAGGCTCTGTTGCTTTGTTTTTTAGATGTTTCAGGAAACACCATACACTTCTCCTGAGTGTCTGTTGGTAATTTACATCCCGCCCATCAGCATAACAAGGCTCCCAGTTCTCCATGGCCTGTCCTGCCTTTCTGGATTTTACACTTTTTTTAGATGGCCCTTTTGACCGGGGGGAAGTGAGACTTCATTGTAGTGCAGATTTCCTTTGCAAGCTTGCTTGGTTGGCCAAAAAGGGCGTATGCGTTTTTTCCTGAATATATTCAGGAAAATACGCATACGCCCTTTTTGGCCAAGTGCATCATTGTGGACGTTCTGCCTCTTTTCCTATGCTTTCAATGTAATTCCAGTCTACCTCCTGAAATCGGTTTCCTGCAATTCTGCCCCGCTTTCAAGTCCTCTTGGCAGCCTTACTTCAGTCTATTTTTGGACGATAGCTGTCATTTATAACTCTGCAGGTTTGTGAATTACAGTGCCCCTGAGCTCCTTTCTTCAACTCGCTTTCTTTTGAGCTGGCCGCAACACCGCAGGATGGCTTCAGGCCCTAATCTGGTTCCGGCACGGCACGCTGAGCCTTTGGTTAATTCCTCTTCCAGGTGGGAAATGAGAGTTAAATTTGCCCATCCAGACACCTCCAGCTAGTCTCTCATTGCTTCTCTCTATTCCTGTTCATCTTCCACAGAAATTGCAAACTGGGCCAAACAGGAGGTTAAAGGGACTGACTCTCCAAGTGGGGAGAGTGTTAGTAAAGCGTCTGGAATGTTGCACCCGAGTACCAGGGTACGAAAACTGAGACATATTTGAACACGTCTCCCGATCACATGGTTGATCATACTCTAGGTTCCACATGCATGTTTTAGCTGAAGGAAGAATACCTTAAACCTGGGTAGTTGAAACCCGTGGAATGGGTACCATGCAGTATGACTTCAAAGGGTCTTCATTTGCTCACGAACCTCTCCAATCCTATCACTGCTGCGTTTATGCCCCTGTACACATGCTTGATTCTCTTTTGGAGACATAGCAATCCATAGGTTTTAAGATACTTACTAGTCAGGTACATTCTTAGGCGTTTAATATGCGGTGTTGAGTCCATTTCGTTGAGCAAGGAGTAGCTCTTGTCTATTCCATATTTGGCTTAAGGAACTTTATCTGTGCTCATTTCAATCTCTGGTTTTATGCAGCACCCCAACTCACCTTTCCCCTTAAGCAAGCATAAGTTGGTTTTCTAAATTTGAGACCCTGTTCTGTTCTGTAATTCAGTTCCTGTGTAGCCAAGTTTACATTCCGTGTATTACTGATATCTTATGATGTTTCTTTTTCTGTGTGACTTATTTCAGTTAGAATCATCATACCTGAATCCACTCATTGTGCTGCTAAGGGCCTGATGACATAGATTTCATTGCTGAGTGATATTGCTTTGTAAGTAAATACCACAAATTCTTTATCCATTTTTCACTTTCTGCGATGTTGAACTTGTACTGTAAACGAGGTTCTTGTAAACAGAGGCGTCCCAAACTTTGGGGTGGCTGTTTCTTTTTGATTTTAATTTCCCTAAGCTATAGGACCATAAGTGGCAGTGCCCTAGGCTCTGTTGCTTTGTTTTTTAGATGTTTCAGGAAACACCATACACTTCTCCTGAGTGTCTGTTGGTATTTTACATCCCGCCCATCAGCATAACAAGGCTCCCAGTTCTCCATGGCCTGTCCTGCCTTTCTGGATTTTACACTTTTTTCAGATGGCCCTTTTGACCGGGGGGAAGTGAGACTTCATTGTAGTGCAGATTTCCTTTGCAAGCTTGCTTGGTTGGCCAAAAAGGGCGTATGCGTTTTTTCCTGAATATATTCAGGAAAATACGCATACGCCCTTTTTGGCCAAGTGCATCATTGTGGACGTTCTGCCTCTTTTCCTATGCTTTCAATGCAATTCCAGTCTACCTCCTGAAATCGGTTTCCTGAAATTCTGCCCCGCTTTCAAGTCCTCTTGGCAGCCTTACTTCAGTCTATTTTTGGACGATAGCTGTCATTTATAACTCTGCAGGTTTGTGAATTACAGTGCCCCTGAGCTCCTTTCTTCAACTCGCTTTCTTTTGAGCTGGCCGCAACACCGCAGGATGGCTTCAGGCCCTAATCTGGTTCCGGCACGGCACGCTGAGCCTTTGGTTAATTCCTCTTCCAGGTGGGAAATGAGAGTTAAATTTGCCCATCCAGACACCTCCAGCTAGTCTCTCATTGCTTCTCTCTATTCCTGTTCATCTTCCACAGAAATTGCAAACTGGGCCAAACAGGAGGTTAAAGGGACTGACTCTCCAAGTCGGGAGAGTGTTAGTAAAGCGTCTGGAATGTTGCACCCGAGTACCAGGGGAGGAAAACTGAGACATATTTGAACACGTCTCCCGATCACATGGTTGATCATACTCTGGGTTCCACATGCGTGTTTTAGCTGAAGGAAGAATAACTTAAACCTGGAGAGTTGAGACCCGTGGAATGGGTACCATGCAATAAGACTTCAAAGGGTCTTCATTTGCTCACCGAACCTCTCCAATCCTATCACTGCTGCGTTTATGCCCCTGTACACATGCTTGATTCTCTTTCGGAGACATAGCAATCCATAGGTTTTAAGATACTTACTAGTCAGGTACATTCTTAGGCGTTTAATATGCGGTGTTGAGTCCATTTCGTTGAGCAAGGAGTAGCTCTTGTCTATTCCATATTTGGCTTAAGGAACTTTATCTGTGCTCATTTCAATCTCTGGTTTTATGCAGCACCCCAACTCACCTTTCCCCTTAAGCAAGCATAAGTTGGTTTTCTAAATTTGAGAACCTGTTCTGTTTTGGAATTCAGTTCCTGTGTAGCCAAGTTTACATTCCGTGTATTAGTGATATCTTATGATGTTTCTTTTTCTGTGTGACTTATTTCAGTTAGAATCATATTAACTGAATCTACTCATTATGCTTCTACGGGCCTGATGACATAGATTTCATTGCTGAGTGATACTGCATTGTATGTAAGTACCACAAGTTCTTTATCCATTTTTCACTTTCTGTGATATTGAACTTGTACGGTAAACGAGGTTCTTGTAAACAGAGGCGTCCCAAACTTTGGGGTGGCTGTGTCTTTTTGATTTTAATTTCCCTAAGCTATAGGACCATAAGTGGCAGTGCCCTAGGCTCTGTTGCTTTGTTTTTTAGATGTTTCAGGAAACACCATACACTTCTCCTGAGTGTCTGTTGGGAATTTACATCCCGCCCATCAGCATAACAAGGCTCCCAGTTCTCAATGGCCTGTCCTGCCTTTCTGGATTTTACACTTTTTTCAGATGGCCCTTTTGACCGGGGGGAAGTGAGACTTCATTGTAGTGCAGATTTCCTTTGCAAGCTTGCTTGGTTGGCCAAAAAGGGCGTATGCGTTTTTTCCTGAATATATTCAGGAAAAAACGCATACGCCCTTTTTGGCCAAGTGCATCATTGTGGACGTTCTGCCTCTATTCCTATGCTTTCAATGCAATTCCAGTCTACCTCCTGAAATTGGTTTCCTGCAATTCTGCCCCGCTTTCAAGTCCTCTTGGCAGCCTTACTTCAGTCTATTTTTGGACAATAGCTGTCATTTATAACTCTGCAGGTTTGTGAATTACAGTGCCCCTGAGCTCCTTTCTTCAACTCGCTTTCTTGTGACCTGGCCGCAACACCGCAGGATGTCTTCAGGCCCTAATCTGGTTCTGGCATGGCACGCTGAGCCTTTGGTTAATTCCTCTTCCTGGTGGGAAATGAGAGTTAAATTTGCCCATCCAGACACCTCCAGCT
The DNA here is from genome assembly GCF_949987515.2 of Delphinus delphis. Lineage (NCBI taxonomy): Eukaryota > Metazoa > Chordata > Mammalia > Artiodactyla > Delphinidae > Delphinus > Delphinus delphis. The sequence goes on along the minus strand of NW_027192939.1, from coordinate 153,979 downwards.
AGTCTCTCATTGGTTTTCGCTATTCCTGTTCATCTTCCACAGAAATTGCAAACTGGGCCAAACAGGAGGTTAAAGGGACTGACTCTCCAAGTGGGGAGAGTGTTAGTAAAGCGTCTGGAATGTTGCACCCGAGTACCAGGGTACGAAAACTGAGACATATTTGAACACGTCTCCCGATCACATGGTTGATCATACTCTGGGTTCCACATGCATGTTTTAGCTGAAGGAAGAATACCTTAAACCTGGGTAGTTGAAACCCGTGGAATGGGTACCATGCAATATGACTTCAAAGGGTCTTCATTTGCTCACCGAACCTCTCCAATCCTATCACTGCTGCGTTTATGCCCCTGTACACATGCTTGATTCTCTTTCAGAGACATAGCAATCCATAGGTTTTAAGATACTTACTAGTCAGGTACATTCTTTGGCGTTTAATATGGGGTGTTGAGTCCATTTCGTTGAACAAGGAGTAGCTCTTGTCTATTCCATATTTGGCTTAAGGAACTTTATCTGTGCTCATTTCAATCTCTGGTTTTATGCAGCACCCCAACTCACCTTTCCCCTTAAGCAAGCATAAGTTGGTTCTAAATTTGAGACCCTGTTCTGTTTTGGAATGCAGTTCCTGTGTAGCCAAGTTTACATTCCGTGTATTACTGATATCTTATGATGTTTCTTTTTCTGTGTGACTTATTTCAGTTAGAATCATCATACCTGAATCCACTCATTGTGCTGCTAAGGGCCTGATGACATAGATTTCATTGCTGAGTGATATTGCTTTGTAAGTAAATACCACAAATTCTTTATCCATTTTTCACTTTCTGCGATGTTGAACTTGTACTGTAAACGAGGTTCTTGTAAACAGAGGTGTCCCAAACTTTGGGGTGGCTGTTTCTTTTTGATTTTAATTTCCCTAAGCTATAGGACCATAAGTGGCAGTGCCCTAGGCTCTGTTGCTTTGTTTTTTAGATGTTTCAGGAAACACCATACACTTCTCCTGAGTGTCTGTTGGTAATTTACATCCCGCCCATCAGCATAACAAGGCTCCCAGTTCTCCATGGCCTGTCCTGCCTTTCTGGATTTTACACTTTTTTCAGATGGCCCTTTTGACCGAGGGGAAGTGAGACTTCATTGTAGTGCAGATTTCCTTTGCAAGCTTGCTTGGTTGGCCAAAAAGGGCGTATGCGTTTTTTCCTGAATATATTCAGGAAAATACGCATACGCCCTTTTTGGCCAAGTGCATCATTGTGGACGTTCTGCCTCTTTTCCTATGCTTTCAATGCAATTCCAGTCTACCTCCTGAAATCGGTTTCCTGCAATTCTGCCCCGCTTTCAAGTCCTCTTGGCAGCCTTACTTCAGTCTATTTTTGGACGATAGCTGTCATTTATAACTCTGCAGGTTTGTGAATTACAGTGCCCCTGAGCTCCTTTCTTCAACTCGCTTTCTTTTGAGCTGGCCGCAACACCGCAGGATGGCTTCAGGCCCTAATCTGGTTCCGGCACGGCACGCTGAGCCTTTGGTTAATTCCTCTTCCAGGTGGGAAATGAGAGTTAAATTTGCCCATCCAGACACCTCCAGCTAGTCTCTCATTGCTTCTCTCTATTCCTGTTTATCTTCCACAGAAATTGCAAACTGGGCCAAACAGGAGGTTAAAGGGACTGACTCTCCAAGTCGGGAGAGTGTTAGTAAAGCGTCTGGAATGTTGCACCCGAGTACCAGGGGAGGAAAACTGAGACATATTTGAACACGTCTCCCGATCACATGGTTGATCATACTCTGGGTTCCACATGCGTGTTTTAGCTGAAGGAAGAATAACTTAAACCTGGAGAGTTGAGACCCGTGGAATGGGTACCATGCAATAAGACTTCAAAGGGTCTTCATTTGCTCACCGAACCTCTCCAATCCTATCACTGCTGCGTTTATGCCCCTGTACACATGCTTGATTCTCTTTCGGAGACATAGCAATCCATAGGTTTTAAGATACTTACTAGTCAGGTACATTCTTAGGCGTTTAATATGCGGTGTTGAGTCCATTTCGTTGAGCAAGGAGTAGCTCTTGTCTATTCCATATTTGGCTTAAGGAACTTTATCTGTGCTCATTTCAATCTCTGGTTTTATGCAGCACCCCAACTCACCTTTCCCCTTAAGCAAGCATAAGTTGGTTTTCTAAATTTGAGACCCTGTTCTGTTTTGGAATTCAGTTCCTGTGTAGCCAAGTTTACATTCCGTGTATTAGTGATATCTTATGATGTTTCTTTTTCTGTGTGACTTATTTCAGTTAGAATCATATTACCTGAATCTACTCATTATGCTGCTATGGGCCTGATGACATAGATTTCATTGCTGAGTGATACTGCATTGTACGTAAGTACCACAAGTTCTTTATCCATTTTTCACTTTCTGTGATATTGAACTTGTACGGTAAACGAGGTTCTTGTAAACAGAGGCGTCCCAAACTTTGGGGTGGCTGTGTCTTTTTGATTTTAATTTCCCTAAGCTATAGGACCATAAGTGGCAGTGCCCTAGGCTCTGTTGCTTTGTTTTTTAGATGTTTCAGGAAACACCATACACTTCTCCTGAGTGTCTGTTGGGAATTTACATCCCGCCCATCAGCATAACAAGGCTCCCAGTTCTCAATGGCCTGTCCTGCCTTTCTGGATTTTACACTTTTTTCAGATGGCCCTTTTGACCGGGGGGAAGTGAGACTTCATTGTAGTGCAGATTTCCTTTGCAAGCTTGCTTGGTTGGCCAAAAAGGGCGTATGCGTTTTTTCCTGAATATATTCAGGAAAAAACGCATACGCCCTTTTTGGCCAAGTGCATCATTGAGGACGTTCTGCCTCTTTTCCTATGCTTTCAATGCAATTCCAGTCTACCTCCTGAAATCGGTTTCCTGCACTTCTGCCCCGCATTCAAGTCCTCTTGGCAGCCTTACTTCAGTCTATTTTTGGACGATAGCTGTCATTTATAACTCTGCAGGTTTGTGAATTACAGTGCCCCTGAGCTCATTTCTTCAACTCGCTTTCTTGTGAGCTGGCTGCAACACCGCAGGATGGCTTCAGGCCCTAATCTGGTTCCGGCCCGGCAAACTGAGCCTTTGGTTAATTCCTCTTCCTGGTGGGAAATGAGAGTTAAATTTGCCCGTTCAGACACCTCCAGCTAGCCTCTCATTGGTTCTTGCTATTCCTGTTCATCTTCCGCAGAAATTGCAAACTGGGCCAAACAGGAGGTTAAAGGCACTGACTCTCCAAGTCGGGAGAGTGTTAGTAAAGCATCTGGAATGTTGCACCCGAGTACCAGGGTACGAAAACTGAGACATATTTGAACACGTCTCCCGATCACATGGTTGATCATACTCTGGGTTCCACATGCATGTTTTAGCTGAAGGAAGAATACCTTAAACCTGGGTAGTTGAAACCCGTGGAATGGGTACCATGCAATATGACTTCAAAGGGTCTTCATTTGCTCACCGAACCTCTCCAATCCTATCACTGCTGCGTTTATGCCCCTGTACACATGCTTGATTCTCTTTCGGAGACATAGCAATCCATAGGTTTTAAGATACTTACTAGTCAGGTACATTCTTTGGCGTTTAATATGGGGTGTTGAGTCCATTTCGTTGAACAGGGAGTAGCTCTTGTCTATTCCATATTTGGCTTAAGGAACTTTATCTGTGCTCATTTCAATCTCTGGTTTTATGCAGCACCCCAACTCACCTTTCCCCTTAAGCAAGCATAAGTTGGTTCTAAATTTGAGACCCTGTTCTGTTTTGGAATGCAGTTCCTGTGTAGCCAAGTTTCCATTCCGTGTATTACTGATATCTTATGATGTTTCTTTTTCTGTGTGACTTATTTCAGTTAGAATCATCATACCTGAATCCACTCATTATGCTGCTACGGGCCTGATGACATAGATTTCATTGCTGAGTGATACTGCATTGTACGTAAGTACCACAAGTTCTTTATCCATTTTTCACTTTCTGTGATATTGAACTTGTACGGTAAACGAGGTTCTTGTAAACGGAGGCGTCCCAAACTTTGGGGTGGCTGTGTTTTTGATTTTAATTTCCCTAAGCTATAGGACCATAAGTGGAAGTGCCCTAGGCTCTGTTGCTTTGTTTTTTAGATGTTTCAGGAAACACCATACACTTCTCCTGAGTGTCTGTTGGCAATTTACATCCCGCCCATCAGCATAACAAGGCTCCCAGTTCTCCATGGCCTGTCCTGCCTTTCTGGATTTTACACTTTTTTCAGATGGCCCTTTTGACCGGGGGGAAGTGAGACTTCATTGTAGTGCAGATTTCCTTTGCAAGCTTGCTTGGTTGGCCAAAAAGGGCGTATGCGTTTTTTCCTGAATATATTCAGGAAAAAACGCATACGCCCTTTTTGGCCAAGTGCATCATTGTGGACGTTCTGCCTCTTTTCCTATGCTTTCAATGCAATTCCAGTCTACCTCCTGAAATCGGTTTCCTGCAATTCTGCCCCGCTTTCAAGTCCTCTTGGCAGCCTTCCTTCAGTCTATTTTTGGACGATAGCTGTCATTTATAACTCTGCAGGTTTGTGAATTACAGTGCCCCTGAGCTCCTTTCTTCAACTCGCTTTCTTGTGACCTGGCCGCAACACCGCAGGATGTCTTCAGGCCCTAATCTGGTTCTGGCACGGCATTCTGAGCCATTGGTTAATTCCTCTTCCTGGTGGGAAATGAGAGTTAAATTTGCCCATCCAGACACCTCCAGCTAGTCTCTCATTGATTCTCGCTATTCCTGTTCATCTTCCGCAGAAATTGCAAACTGGGCCAAACAGGAGGTTAAAGGGACTGACTCTCCAAGTCGGGAGAGTGTTAGTAAAGGGTCTGGAATGTTGCACCCGAGTACCAGGGGAGGAAAACTGAGACATATTTGAACACGTCTCCCGATCACTTGGTTGATCATACTCTAGGTTCCACATGCATGTTTTAGCTGAAGGAAGAATACCTTAAACCTGGGTAGTTGAAACCCGTGGAATGGGTACCATGCAATATGACTTCAAAGGTTCTTAATTTGCTCACCGAACCTCTCCAATCCTATCACTGCTGCGTTTATGGCCCTGTACACATGCTTGATTCTCTTTCGGAGACATAGTAATCCATAGGTTTTAAGATACTTACTAGTCAGGTACATTCTTAGGCGTTTAATATGGGGTGTTGAGTCCATTTCGTTGAGCAAGGAGTAGCTCTTGTCTATTCCATATTTGGCTTAAGGAACTTTATCTGTGCTCATTTCAATCTCTGGTTTTATGCAGCACCCCAACTCACCTTTCCCCTTAAGCAAGCATAAGTTGGTTTTCTAAATTTGAGACCCTGTTCTGTTCTGTAATTCAGTTCCTGTGTAGCCAAGTTTACATTCCGTGTATTACTGATATCTTATGATGTTTCTTTTTCTGTGTGACTTATTTCAGTTAGAATCATCATACCTGAATCCACTCATTGTGCTGCTAAGGGCCTGATGACACAGATTTCATTGCTGAGTGATATTGCTTTGTAAGTAAATACCACAACTTCTTTATCCATTTTTCACTTTCTGCGATGTTGAACTTGTACTGTAAACGAGGTTCTTGTAAACAGAGCCGTTCCAAACTTTGGGGTGGCTGTGTCTTTTTGATTTTAATTTCCCTAAGCTATAGGACCATAAGTGGCAGTGCCCTAGGCTCTGTTGCTTTGTTTTTTAGATGTTTCAGGAAACACCATACACTTCTCCTGAGTGGTTGTTGGCAATTTACATCCCGCCCATCAGCATAACAAGGCTCCCAGTTCTCCATGGCCTGTCCTGCCTTTCTGGATTTTACACTTTTTTCAGATGGCCCTTTTGACCGGGGGGAAGTGAGACTTCATTGTAGTGCAGATTTCCTTTGCAAGCTTGCTTGGTTGGCCAAAAAGGGCCTATGCGTTTTTTCCTGAATATATTCAGGAAAAAACGCATACGCCCTTTTTGGCCAAGTGCATCATTGTGGACGTTCTGCCTCTTTTCCTATGCTTTCAATGCAATTCCAGTCTACCTCCTGAAATCGGTTTCCTGCAATTCTGCCCCGCTTTCAAGTCCTCTTGGCAGCCTTACTTCAGTCTATTTTTGGACGATAGCTGTCATTTATAACTCTGCAGGTTTGTGAATTACAGTGCCCCTGAGCTCCTTTCTTCAACTCGCTTTCTTGTGACCTGGCCGCAACACCGCAGGATGGATTCAGGCCCTAATCTGGTTCCGGCACGGCACGCTGAGCCTCTGGTTATTTCCTCTTCCTGGTGGGAAATGAGAGTTAAATTTGCCCGTCCAGACACCTCCAGCTAGTCTCTCATTGGTTCTCCCTATTCCTGTTCATCTTCCGCAGAAATTGCAAACTGGGCCAAACAGGAGGTTAAAGGCGCTGACTCTCCAAGTGGGGAGAGTGTTAGTAAAGCGTCTGGAATGTTGCACCCGAGTACCAGGGGAGGAAAGCTGAGACATATTTGAACACGTCTCCCGATCACATGGTTGATCATACTCTGGGTTCCACATGCATGTTTTAGCTGAAGGAAGAATACCTAAAACTTGGGTAGTTGAAACCCGTGGAATGGGTACCATGCAATATGACTTCAAAGGGTCTTCATTTGCTCACCGAACCTCTCCAATCCTATCACTGCTGCGTTTATGCCCCTGTACACATGCTTGATTCTCTTTCGGAGACATAGCAATCCATAGGTTTTAAGATACTTACTAGTCAGGTACATTCTTAGGCGTTTAATATGCGGTGTTGAGTCCATTTCGTTGAGCAAGGAGTAGCTCTTGTCTATTCCATATTTGACTTAAGGAACTTTATCTGTGCTCATTTCAATCTCTGGTTTTATGCAGCACCCCAACTCACCTTTACCCTTAAGCAAGCATAAGTTGGTTTTCTAAATTTGAGACCCTGTTCTCTTCTGTAATTCAGTTCCTGTGTAGCCAAGTTTACATTCCATGTATTACTGATATCTTATGATGTTTCTTTTTCTGTGTGACTTATTTCAGTTAGAATCATCATACCTGAATCCACTCATTGTGCTGCTAAGGGCCTGATCACACAGATTTCATTGCTGAGTGATATTGCTTTGTAAGTAAATACCACAACTTCTTTATCCGTTTTTCACTTTCTGCGATGTTGAACTTGTACTGTAAACGAGGTTCTTGTAAACAGAGCCGTTCCAAACTTTGGGGTGGCTGTGTCTTTTTGATTTTAATTTCCCTAAGCTATAGGACCATAAGTGGAAGTGCCCTAGGTTCTGTTGCTTTGTTTTTTAGATGTTTCAGGAAACACCATACACTTCTCCCAAGTGTCTGTTGGCAATTTACATCCCGCCCATCAGCATAACAAGGCTCCCAGTTCTCCATGGCCTGTCCTGCCTTTCTGGATTTTACACTTTTTTCAGATGGCCCTTTTGACCGGGGGGGAGTGAGACTTCATTGTAGTGCAGATTTCCTTTGCAAGCTTGCTTGGTTGGCCAAAAAGGGCGTATGCGTTTTTTCCTGAATATATTCAGGAAAAAACGCATACGCCCTTTTTGGCCAAGTGCATCATTGTGGACGTTCTGCCTCTTTTCCTATGCTTTCAATGCAATTCCAGTCTACCTCCTGAAATCGGTTTCCTGCAATTCTGCCCCGCTTTCAAGTCCTCTTGGCAGCCTTCCTTCAGTCTATTTTTGGACGATAGCTGTCATTTATAACTCTGCAGGTTTGTGAATTACAGTGCCCCTGAGCTCCTTTCTTCAACTCGCTTTCTTGTGACCTGGCCGCAACACCGCAGGATGGCTTCAGGCCCTAATCTGGTTCCGGCACGGCACGCTGAGCCTCTGGTTATTTCCTCTTCCTGGTGGGAAATGAGAGTTAAATTTGCCCGTCCAGACACCTCCAGCTAGTCTCTCATTGGTTCTCGCTATTCCTGTTCATCTTCCGCAGAAATTGCAAACTGGGCCAAACAGGAGGTTAAAGGCGCTGACTCTCCAAGTGGGGAGAGTGTTAGTAAAGCGTCTGGAATGTTGCACCCGAGTACCAGGGGAGGAAAGCTGAGACATATTTGAACACGTCTCCCGATCACATGGTTGATCATACTCTGGGTTCCACATGCATGTTTTAGCTGAAGGAAGAATACCTAAAACTTGGGTAGTTGAAACCCGTGGAATGGGTACCATGCAATATGACTTCAAAGGGTCTTCATTTGCTCACCGAACCTCTCCAATCCTATCACTGCTGCGTTTATGCCCCTGTACACATGCTTGATTCTCTTTCGGAGACATAGCAATCCATAGGTTTTAAGATACTTACTAGTCAGGTACATTCTTAGGCGTTTAATATGCGGTGTTGAGTCCATTTCGTTGAGCAAGGAGTAGCTCTTGTCTATTCCATATTTGACTTAAGGAACTTTATCTGTGCTCATTTCAATCTCTGGTTTTATGCAGCACCCCAACTCACCTTTACCCTTAAACAAGCATAAGTTGGTTTTCTAAATTTGAGACCCTGTTCTGTTCTGTAATTCAGTTCCTGTGTAGCCAAGTTTACATTCCATGTATTACTGATATCTTATGATGTTTCTTTTTCTGTGTGACTTATTTCAGTTAGAATCATCATACCTGAAACCACTCATTGTGCTGCTAAGGGCCTGATGACACAGATTTCATTGCTGAGTGATATTGCTTTGTAAGTAAATACCACAACTTCTTTATCCGTTTTTCACTTTCTGCGATGTTGAACTTGTACTGTAAACGAGGTTCTTGTAAACAGAGCCGTGCCAAACTTTGGGGTGGCTGTGTCTCTTTGATTTTAATTTCCCTAAGCTATAGGACCATAAGTGGAAGTGCCCTAGGTTCTGTTGCTTTGTTTTTTAGATGTTTCAGGAAACACCATACACTTCTCCCAAGTGTCTGTTGGCAATTTACATCCCGCCCATCAGCATAACAAGGCTCCAAGTTCTCCATGGCCTGTCCTGCCTTTCTGGATTTTACACTTTTTTCAGATGGCCCTTTTGACCGGGGGGGAGTGAGACTTCATTGTAGTGCAGATTTCCTTTGCAAGCTTGCTTGGTTGGCCAAAAAGGGCGTATGCGTTTTTTCCTGAATATATTCAGGAAAAAACGCATACGCCCTTTTTGGCCAAGTGCATCATTGTGGACGTTCTGCCTCTTTTCCTATGCTTGAAATGCAATTCCAGTCTACCTCCTGAAATCGGTTTCCTGCAATTCTGCCCCGCTTTCAAGTCCTCTTGGCAGCCTTACTTCAGTCTATTTTTGGACGATAGCTGTCATTTATAACTCTGCAGGTTTGTGAATTACAGTGCCCCTGAGCTCCTTTCTTCAACTCGCTTTCTTGTGACCTGGCCGCAACACCGCAGGATGTCTTCAGGCCCTAATCTGGTTCCGGCACGGCACGCTGAGCCTTTGGTTAATTGCTCTTCCTGGTGGGAAATGAGAGTTAAATTTGCCCATCCAGACACCTCCAGCTAGTCTCTCATTGCTTCTCGCTTCCTGTTCATCTTCCACAGAAATTGCAAACTGGGCCAAACAGGAGGTTAAAGGGACTGACTCTCCAACTGGGGAGAGTGTTAGTAAAGCGTCTGGAATGTTGCACCCGAGTACCAGGGTACGAAAACTGAGACATATTTGAACACGTCTCCCGATCACATGGTTGATCATACTCTAGGTTCCACATGCATGTTTTAGCTGAAGGAAGAATACCTTAAACCTGGGTAGTTGAAACCCGTGGAATGGGTACCATGCAATATGACTTCAAAGGGTCTTCATTTGCTCACGAACCTCTCCAATCCTATCACCGCTGCGTTTATGCCCCTGTACACATGCTTGATTCTCTTTCGGAGACATAGCAATCCATAGGTTTTAAGATACTTACTAGTCAGGTACATTCTTAGGCTTTTAATATGCGGTGTTGAGTCCATTTCGTTGAGCAAGGAGTAGCTCTTGTCTATTCCATATTTGGCTTAAGGAACTTTATCTGTGCTCATTTCAATCTCTGGTTTTATGCAGCACCCCAACTCACCTTTACCCTTAAGCAAGCATAAGTTGGTTTTCTAAATTTGAGACCCTGTTCTGTTCTGTAATTCAGTTCCTGTGTAGCCAAGTTTACATTCCGTGTATTACTGATATCTTATGATGTTTCTTTTTCTGTGTGACTTATTTCAGTTAGAATCATCATACCTGAATCCACTCATTGTGCTGCTAAGGGCCTGATGACATAGATTTCATTGCTGAGTGATATTGCTTTGTAAGTAAATACCACAACTTCTTTATCCATTTTTCACTTTCTGAGATGTTGAACTTGTACTGTAAACGAGGTTCTTGTAAACAGAGGCGTCCCAAACTTTGGGGTGGCTGTGTCTTTTTGATTTTAATTTCCCTAAGCTATAGGACCATAAGTGGAAGTGCCCTAGGCTCTGTTGCTTTGTTTTTTAGATGTTTCAGGAAACACCATACACTTCTCCCGAGTGTCTGTTGGCAATTTACATCCCGCCCATCAGCATAACAAGGCTCCCAGTTCTCCATGGCCTGTCCTGCCTTTCTGGATTTTACACTTTATTCAGATGGCCCTTTTGACCGGGGGGGAAGTGAGACTTCATTGTAGTGCAGATTTCCTTTGCAAGCTTGCGTGGTTGGCCAAAAAGGGCGTATGCGTTTTTTCCTGAATATATTCAGGAAAAAACGCATACGCCCTTTTTGGCCAAGTGCATCATTGTGGACGTTCTGCCTCTTTTCCTATGCTTTCAATGCAATTCCAGTCTACCTCCTGAAATCGGTTTCCTGCAATTCTGCCCCGCTTTCAAGTCCTCTTGGCAGCCTTACTTCAGTCTATTTTTGGACGATAGCTGTCATTTATAACTCTGCAGGTTTGTGAATTACAGTGCCCCTGAGCTCCTTTCTTCAACTCGCTTTCTTTTGAGCTGGCCGCAACACCGCAGGATGGCTTCAGGCCCTAATCTGGTTCCGGCCCGGCATGCTGAGCCTTTGGTTAATTCCTCTTCCTGGTGGGAAATGAGAGTTAAATTTGCCCGTCCAGACACCTCCAGCTAGTCTCTCATTGGTTCTCGCTATTCCTGTTCATCTTCCGCAGAAATTGCAAACTGGGCCAAACAGGAGGTTAAAGGGACTGACTCTCCAAGTCGGGAGAGTGTTAGTAAAGCGTCTGGAATGTTGCACCCGAGTACCAGGGGAGGAAAACTGAGACATATTTGAACATGTCTCCCGATCACATGGTTGATCATACTTGGGTTCCACATGCATGTTTTAGCTGAAGGAAGAATACCTAAAACCTGGGTAGTTGAAACCCGTGGAATGGGTACCATGCAATATGACTTCAAAGGGTCTTCATTTGCTCACCGAACCTCTCCAATCCTATCACTGCTGCGTTTATGCCCCTGTACACATGCTTGATTCTCTTTCGGAGACATAGCAATCCCTAGGTTTTAAGATACTTACTAGTCAGGTACATTCTTAGGCGTTTAATATGCGGTGTTGAGTCCATTTCTTTGAGCAAGGAGTAGCTCTTGTCTATTCCATATTTGGCTTAAGGAACTTTATCTGTGCTCATTTCAATCTCTGGTTTTATGCAGCACCCCAACTCACCTTTACCCTTAAGCAAGCATAAGTTGGTTTTGTAAATTTGAGACCCTGTTCTGTTCTGTATTTCAGTTCCTGTGTAGCCAAGTTTACATTCCGTGTATTACTGATATCTTATGATGTTTCTTTTTCTGTGTGAATTATTTCAGTTAGAATCATCATACCTGAATCCACTCATTGTGCTACTAAGGGCCTGATGACACAGATTTCATTGCTGAGTGATATTGCTTTGTAAGTAAATACCACAACTTTTTTATCCATTTTTCACTTTCTGCGATGTTGAACTTGTACTGTAAACGAGGTTCTTGTAAACAGAGCCGTTCCAAACTTTGGGGTGGCTGTGTCTTTTTGATTTTAAATTCCCTAAGCTATAGGACCATAAGTGGAAGTGCCCTAGGCTCTGTTGCTTTGTTTTTTATATGTTTCAGGAAACACCATACACTTCTCCCGAGTGGTTGTTGGCAATTTACATCCCGCCCATCAGCATAACAAGGCTCCCAGTTCTCCATGGCCTGTCCTGCCTTTCTGGATTTTACACTTTTTTCAGATGGCCCTTTTGACCGGGGGGAAGTGAGACTTCATTGTAGTGCAGATTTCCTTTGCAAGCTTGCTTGGTTGGCCAAAAAGGGCGTATGCGTTTTTTCCTGAATATATTCAGGAAAAAACGCATACGCCCTTTTTGGCCAAGTGCATCATTGTGGACGTTCTGCCTCTTTTCCTATGCTTTCAATGCAATTCCAGTCTACCTCCTGAAATCGGTTTCCTGCAATTCTGCCCCGCTTTCAAGTCCTCTTGGCAGCCTTACTTCAGTCTATTTTTGGACGATAGCTGTCATTTATAACTCTGCAGGTTTGTGAATTACAGTGCCCCTGAGCTCCTTTCTTCAACTCGCTTTCTTTTGAGCTGGCCGCAACACCGCAGGATGGCTTCAGGCCCTAATCTGGTTCTGGCACGGCACGCTGAGCCTTTGGTTAATTCCTCTTCCTGCTGTGAAATGAGAGTTAAATTTGCCAGTCCAGACACTTCCAGCTAGTCTCTCATTGGTTCTCGCTATTCCTGTTCATCTTCCGCAGAAATTGCAAACTGTGCGAAACAGGAGGTTAAAGGCGCTGACTCTCCAAGTCGGGAGAGTGTTAGTAAAGCGTCTGGAATGTTGCACCCGAGTACCAGGGTACGAAAACTGAGACATATTTGAACACGTCTCCCGATCACATGGTTGATCATACTCTAGGTTCCACATGCATGTTTTAGCTGAAGGAAGAATACCTTAAACCTGGGTAGTTGAAACCCGTGGAATGGGTACCATGCAATATGACTTCAAAGGGTCTTCATTTGCTCACCGAACCTCTCGAATCCTATCACTGCTGCGTTTATGCCCCTGTACACATGCTTGATTCTCTTTCGGAGACATAGCAATCCATAGGTTTTAAGATACTTACTAGTCAGGTACATTCTTAGGCGTTTAATATGCGGTGTTGAGTCCATTTCGTTGAGCAAGGAGTAGCTCTTGTCTATTCCATATTTGGCTTAAGGAACTTTATCTGTGCTCATTTCAATCTCTGGTTTTATGCAGCACCCCAACTCACCTTTACCCTTAAGCAAGCATAAGTTGGTTTTCTAAATTTGAGACCCTGTTCTGTTCTGTAATTCAGTTCCTGTGTAGCCAAGTTTCCATTCCGTGTATTACTCATATCTTATGATGTTTCTTTTTCTGTGTGACTTATTTCAGTTAGAATCATCATACCTGAATCCACTCATTGTGCTGCTAAGGGCCTGATGACATAGATTTCATTGCTGAGTGATATTGCTTTGTAAGTGAATACCACAACTTCTTTATCCATTTTTCACTTTCTGCGATGTTGAACTTGTACTGTAAACGAGGTTCTTGTAAACAGAGCCGTTCCAAACTTTGGGGTGGCTGTGTCTTTTTGATTTTAATTTCCCTAAGCTATAGGACCATAAGTGGAAGTGCCCTAGGTTCTGTTGCTTTGTTTTTTAGATGTTTCAGGAAACACCATACACTTCTCCCGAGTGGTTGTTGGCAATTTACATCCCACCCATCAGCATAACAAGGCTCCCAGTTCTCCATGGCCTGTCCTGCCTTTCTGGATTTTACACTTTTTTCAGATGGCCCTTTTAACCGGGGGGAAGTGAGACTTCATTGTAGTGCAGATTTCCTTTGCAAGCTTGCTTGATTGGCCAAAAAGTGCGTATGCGTTTTTTCCTGAATATATTCAGGAAAAAACACATACGCCCTTTTTGGCCAAGTGCATCATTGTGGACGTTCTGCCTCTTTTCCTATGCTTTCAATGCAATTCCAGTCTACCTCCTGAAATCGGTTTCCTGCAATTCTGCCCCGCTTTCAAGTCCTCTTGGCAGCCTTACTTCAGTCTATTTTTGGACGATAGCTGTCATTTATAACTCTGCAGGTTTGTGAATTACAGTGCCCCTGAGCTCCTTTCTTCAACTCGCTTTCTTTTGAGCTGGCCGCAACACCGCAGGATGGCTTCAGGCCCTAATCTGGTTCCGGCCCGGCATGCTGAGCCTTTGGTTAATTCCTCTTCCTGGTGGGAAATGAGAGTTAAATTTGCCCGTCCAGACACCTCCAGCTAGCCTCTCATTGGTTCTCGCTATTCCTGTTCATCTTCCGCAGAAATTGCAAACTGTGCGAAACAGGAGGTTAAAGGCGCTGACTCTCCAAGTGGGGAGAGTGTTAGAAAAGCGTCTGGAATGTTGCACCCGAGTACCAGGGGAGGAAAACTGAGACATATTTGAACACGTCTCCCGATCACATGGTTGATCATACTCTGGGTTCCACATGCATGTTTTAGCTGAAGGAAGAATACCTAAAACCTGGGTAGTTGAAACCCGTGGAATGGGTACAATGCAATATGACTTCAAAGGGTCTTCATTTGCTCACCGAACCTCTCCAATCCTATCACTGCTGCGTTTATGCCCCTGTACACATGCTTGATTCTCTTTCGGAGACATAGCAATCCATAGGTTTTAAGATACTTACTAGTCAGGTACATTTTTAGGCTTTTAATATGGGGTGTTGAGTCCATTTCGTTGAGCAAGGAGTAGCTCTTGTCTATTCCATATTTGGCTTAAGGAACTTTATCTGTGCTCATTTCAATCTCTGGTTTTATGCAGCAACCCAACTCACCTTTCCCCTTAAGCAAGCATAAGTTGGTTTTCTAAATTTGAGAACCTGTTCTGTTTTGGAATTCAGTTCCTGTGTAGCCAAGTTTACATTCCGTGTATTAGTGATATCTTATGATGTTTCTTTTTCTGTGTGACTTATTTCAGTTAGAATCATCGTACCTGAATCTACTCATTATGCTGCTACGGGCCTGATGACATAGATTTCATTGCTGAGTGATACTGCATTGTTCGTAAGTACCACAAGTTCTTTATCCATTTTTCACTTTCTGCGATGTTGAACTTGTACTGTAAACGAGGTTCTTGTAAACAGAGCCGTTCCAAACTTTGGGGTGGCTGTGTCTTTTTGATTTTAATTTCCCTAAGCTATAGGACCATAAGTGGCAGTGCCCTAGGCTCTGTTGCTTTGTTTTTTAGATGTTTCAGGAAACACCATACACTTCTCCCAAGTGTCTGTTGGCAATTTACATCCCGCCCATCAGCATAACAAGGCTCCCAGTTCTCCATGGCCTGTCCTGCCTTTCTGGATTTTACACTTTTTTCAGATGGCCCTTTTGACCGGGGGGAAGTGAGATTTCATTGTAGTGCAGATTTCCTTTGCAAGCTTGCTTGGTTGGCCAAAAAGTGCGTATGCGTTTTTTCCTGAATATATTCAGGAAAAAACACATACGCCCTTTTTGGCCAAGTGCTTCATTGTGGACGTTCTGCCTCTTTTCCTATGCTTTCAATGCAATTCCAGTCTACCTCCTGAAATCGGTTTCCTGCAATTCTGCCCCGCTTTCAAGTCCTCTTGGCAGCCTTACTTCAGTGTATTTTTGGACGATAGCTGTCATTTATAACTCTGCAGGTTTGTGAATTACAGTGCCCCTGAGCTCCTTTCTTCAACTCGCTTTCTTGTGACCTGGCCGCAACACCGCAGGATGGCTTCAGGCCCTAATCTGGTTCCGGCACGGCACGCTGAGCCTTTGGTTAATTCCTCTTCCTGGTGGGAAATGAGAGTTAAATTTGCCCGTCCAGACACCTCCAGCTAGCCTCTCATTGGTTCTCGCTATTCCTGTTCATCTTCCGCAGAAATTGCAAACTGGGCCAAACAGGAGGTTAAAGGGACTGACTCTCCAAGTCGGGAGAGTGTTAGTAAAGCGTCTGGAATGTTGCACCCGAGTACCAGGGTACGAAAACTGAGACATATTTGAACACGTCTCCCGATCACATGGTTGATCATACTCTAGGTTCCACATGCATGTTTTAGCTGAAGGAAGAATACCTTAAACCTGGGTAGTTGAAACCCGTGGAATGGGTACCATGCAATATGACTTCAAAGGTTCTTCATTTGCTCACCGAACCTCTCCAATCCTATCACTGCTGCGTTTATGCCCCTGTACACATGCTTGATTCTCTTTCGGAGACATAGCAATCCATAGGTTTTAAGATACTTACTAGTCAGGTACATTCTTAGGCGTTTAATATGCGGTGTTGAGTCCATTTCGTTGAACAAGGAGTAGCTCTTGTCTATTCCATATTTGACTTAAGGAACTTTATCTGTGCTCATTTCAATCTCTGGTTTTATGCAGCACCCCAACTCACCTTTACCCTTAAGCAAGCATAAGTTGGTTTTCTAAATTTGAGACCCTGTTCTGTTCTGAAATTCAGTTCCTGTGTAGCCAAGTTTACATTCCGTGTATTACTGATATCTTATGATGTTTCTTTTTCTGTGTGACTTATTTCAGTTAGAATCATCATACCTGAATCCACTCATTGTGCTGCTAAGGGCCTGATGACATAGATTTCATTGCTGAGTGATATTGCTTTGTAAGTAAATACCACAACTTCTTTATCCATTTTTCACTTTCTGCGATGTTGAACTTGTACTGTAAACGAGGTTCTTGTAAACAGAGGCGTCCCAAACTTTGGGGTGGCTGTGTCTTTTTGATTTTGATTTCCCTAAGCTATAGGACCATAAGTGGCAGTGCCCTAGGCTCTGTTGCTTTGTTTTTTAGATGTTTCAGGAAACACCATACACTTCTCCCGAGTGTCTGTTGGCAATTTACATCCCGCCCATCAGCATAACAAGGCTCCCAGTTCTCCATGGCCTGTCCTGCCTTTCTGGATTTTACACTTTTTTCAGATGGCCCTTTTGACCGGGGGGAAGTGAGACTTCATTGTAGTGCAGATTTCCTTTGCAAGCTTGCTTGGTTGGCCAAAAAGTGCGTATGCGTTTTTTCCTGAATATATTCAGGAAAAAACGCATACGCCCTTTTTGGCCAAGTGCATCATTGTGGACGTTCTGCCTCTTTTCCTATGCTTTCAATGCAATTCCAGTCTACCTCCTGAAATCGGTTTCCTGCAATTCTGCCCCGCTTTCAAGTCCTCTTGGCAGCCTTACTTCAGTGTATTTTTGGACGATAGCTGTCATTTATAACTCTGCAGGTTTGTGAATTACAGTGCCCCTGAGCTCCTTTCCTCAACTCGCTTTCTTTTGAGCTGGCCGCAACACCGCAGGATGGCTTCAGGCCCTAATCTGGTTCCGGCACGGCACGCTGAGCCTTTGGTTAATTCCTCTTCCTGGTGGGAAATGAGTTAAATTTGCCCGTCCAGACACCTCCAGCTAGCCTCTCATTGGTTCTCACTATTCCTGTTCATCTTCCGCAGAAATTGCAAACTGGGCCAAACAGGAGGTTAAAGGGACTGACTCTCCAAGTCGGGAGAGTGTTAGTAAAGCGTCTGGAATGTTGCACCCGAGTACCAGGGTACAAAAACTGAGACATATTTGAACACGTCTCCCGATCACATGGTTGATCATAATCTAGGTTCCACATGCATGTTTTAGCTGAAGGAAGAATACCTTAAACCTGGAGAGTTGAGACCCGTGGAATGGGTACCATGCAACATGTCTTCAAAGGGTCTTCATTTGCTCACCGAACCTCTCCAATCCTATCACTGCTGCGTTTATGCCCCTGTACACACGCTTGATTCTCTTTTGGAGACATAGCAATCCATAGGTTTTAAGATACTTACTAGTCAGGTACATTCTTAGGCGTTTAATATGGGGTGTTGAGTCCATTTCGTTGAGCAAGGAGTAGCTCTTGTCTATTCCATATTTGGCTTAAGGAACTTTATCTGTGCTCATTTCAATCTCTGGTTTTATGCAGCACCCCAACTCACCTTTCCCCTTAAGCAAGCATAAGTTGGTTTTCTAAATTTGAGACCCTGTTCTGTTTTGGAATTCAGTTCCTGTGTAGCCAAGTTTACATTCCGTGTATTAGTGATATCTTATGATGTTTCTTTTTCTGTGTGACTTATTTCAGTTAGAATCATCATACATGAATCCACTCATTGTGCTGCTAAGGGCCTGATGACATAGATTTCATTGCTGAGTGATATTGCTTTGTAAGTGAATACCACAACTTCTTTATCCATTTTTCACTTTCTGTGATGTTGAACTTGTACTGTAAATGAGGTTCTTGTAAACAGAGCCGTTCCAAACTTTGGGGTGGCTGTGTCTTTTTGATTTTAATTTCCCTAAGCTAGAGGACCATAAGTGGAAGTGCCCTAGGCTCTGTTGCTTTGTTTTTTAGATGTTTCAGGAAACACCATATACTTCTCCCAAGTGTCTGTTGGCAATTTACATCCCGCCCATCAGCATAACAAGGCTCCCAGTTCTCAATGGCCTGTTGCCTTTCTGGATTTTACACTTTTTTCAGATGGCCCTTTTGACCGGGGGGAAGTGAGACTTCATTGTAGTGCAGATTTCCTTTGCAAGCTTGCTTGGTTGGCCAAAAAGGGCGTATGCGTTTTTTCCTGAATATATTCAGGAAAAAACGCATACGCCCTTTTTGGCCAAGTGCATCATTGTGGACGTTCTGCCTCTTTTCCTATGCTTTCAATGCAATTCCAGTCTACCTCCTGAAATCGGTTTCCTGCAATTCTGCCCCACTTTCAAGTCCTCTTGGCAGCCTTACTTCAGTCTATTTTTGGACGATAGCTGTCATTTATAACTCTGCAGGTTTGTGAATTACAGTGCCCCTGAGCTCCTTTCTTCAACTCGCTTTCTTGTGACCTGGCCGCAACACCGCAGGATGGCTTCAGGCCCTAATCTGGTTCCGGCACGGCACGCTGAGCCTTTGGTTAATTCCTCTTCCTGGTGGGAAATGAGAGTTAAATTTGCCCGTCCAGACACCTCCAGCTAGCCTCTCATTGGTTCTCGCTATTCCTGTTCATCTTCCGCAGAAATTGCAAACTGGGCCAAACAGGAGGTTAAAGGGACTGACTCTCCAAGTCGGGAGAGTGTTAGTAAAGCGTCTGGAATGTTGCACCCGAGTACCAGGGTACGAAAACTGAGACATATTTGAACACGTCTCCCGATCACATGGTTGATCATACTCTAGGTTCCACATGCATGTTTTAGCTGAAGGAAGAATACCTAAAACCTGGGTAGTTGAAACCCGTGGAATGGGTACCATGCAATATGACTTCAAAGGTTCTTCATTTGCTCACCGAACCTCTCCAATCCTATCACTGCTGCGTTTATGCCCCTGTACACATGCTTGATTCTCTTTCGGAGACATAGCAATCCATAGGTTTTAAGATACTTACTAGTCAGGTACATTCTTAGGCGTTTAATATGCGGTGTTGAGTCCATTTCGTTGAGCAAGGAGTAGCTCTTGTCTATTCCATATTTGACTTAAGGAACTTTATCTGTGCTCATTTCAATCTCTGGTTTTATGCAGCACCCCAACTCACCTTTCCCCTTAAGCAAGCATAAGTTGGTTTTCTAAATTTGAGACCCAGTTCTGTTCTGTAATTCAGTTCCTGTGTAGCCAAGTTTACATTCCGTGTATTACTGATATCTTATGATGTTTCTTTTTCTGTGTGACTTATTTCAGTTAGAATCATCATACCTGAATCCAGTCATTGTGCTGCTAAGGGCCTGATGACACAGATTGCATTGCTGAGTGATATTGCTTTGTAAGTAGATACCACAACTTCTTTATCCATTTTTCACTTTCTGCGATGTTGAACTTGTACTGTAAACGAGGTTCTTGTAAACAGAGCCGTTCCAAACTTTGGGGTGGCTGTGTCTTTTTGATTTTAATTTCCCTAAGCTATAGGACCATAAGTGGAAGTGCCCTAGGTTCTGTTGCTTTGTTTTTTGGATGTTTCAGGAAACACCATACACTTCTCCCAAGTGTCTGTTGGCAATTTACATCCCGCCCATCAGCATAACAAGGCTCCCAGTTCTCCATGGCCTGTCCTGCCTTTCTGGATTTTACACTTTTTTCAGATGGCCCTTTTGACCGGGGGGAAGTGAGACTTCATTGTAGTGCAGATTTCCTTTGCAAGCTTGCTTGGTTGGCCAAAAAGAGCGTATGCGTTTTTTCCTGAATATATTCAGGAAAAAACGCATACGCCCTTTTTGGCCAAGTGCATCATTGTGGACGTTCTGCCTCTTTTCCTATGCTTTCAATGCAATTCCAGTCTACCTCCTGAAATCGGTTTCCTGTAATTCTGCCCCGCTTTCAAGTCCTCTTGGCAGCCTTACTTCAGTCTATTTTTGGACGATAGCTGTCATTTATAACTCTGCAGGTTTGTGAATTACAGTGCCCCTGAGCTCCTTTCTTCAACTCGCTTTCTTGTGACCTGGCCGCAACACCGCAGGATGGCTTCAGGCCCTAATCTGGTTCCGGCACGGCACGCTGAGCCTTTGGTTAATTCCTCTTCCTGGTGGGAAATGAGAGTTAAATTTGCCCGTCCAGACACCTCCAGCTAGCCTCTCATTGGTTCTCGCTATTCCTGTTCATCTTCCGCAGAAATTGCAAACTGGGCCAAACAGGAGGTTAAAGGGACTGACTCTCCAAGTCGGGAGAGTGTTAGTAAAGCGTCTGGAATGTTGCACCCGAGTACCAGGGTACGAAAACTGAGACATATTTGAACACGTCTCCCGTTCACATGGTTGATCATACTTGGGTTCCACATGCATGTTTTAGCTGAAGGAAGAATACCTTAAACCTGGAGAGTTGAGACCCGTGTAACGGGTACCATGCAATATGACTTCAAAGGGTCTTCATTTGCTCACCGAACCTCTCCAATCCTATCACTGCTGCGTTTATGCCCCTGTACACATGCTTGATTCTCTTTCGGAGACATAGCAATCCATAGGTTTTAAGATACTTACTAGTCAGGTACATTCTTAGGCGTTTAATATGGGGTGTTGAGTCCATTTCGTTGAGCAAGGAGTAGCTCTTGTCTATTCCATATTTGGCTTAAGGAACTTTATCTGTGCTCATTTCAATCTCTGGTTTTATGCAGCACCCCAACTCACCTTTCCCCTTAAGCAAGCATAAGTTGGTTTTCTAAATTTGAGACCCTGTTCTGTTTTGGAATTCAGTTCCTGTGTAGCCAAGTTTACATTCCGTGTATTAGTGATATCTTATGATGTTTCTTTTTCTCTGTGACTTATTTCAGTTAGAATCATCATACCTGAATCCACTCATTGTGCTGCTAAGGGCCTGATGACATAGATTTCATTGCTGAGTGATATTGCTTTGTAAGTGAATACCACAACTTCTTTATCCATTTTTCACTTTCTGTGATGTTGAACTTGTACTGTAAACGAGGTTCTTGTAAACAGAGCCGTTCCAAACTTTGGGGTGGCTGTGTCTTTTTGATTTTAATTTCCCTAAGCTAGAGGACCATAAGTGGAAGTGCACTAGGCTCTGTTGCTTTGTTTTTTAGATGTTTCAGGAAACACCATACACTTCTCCCAAGTGTCTGTTGGCAATTTACATCCCGCCCATCAGCATAACAAGGCTCCCAGTTCTCAATGGCCTGTTGCCTTTCTGGATTTTACACTTTTTTCAGATGGCCCTTTTGACCGAGGGGAAGTGAGACTTCATTGTAGTGCAGATTTCCTTTGCAAGCTTGCTTGGTTGGCCAAAAAGGGCGTATGCGTTTTTTCCTGAATATATTCAGGAAAAAACGCATACGCCCTTTTTGGCCAAGTGCATCATTGTGGACGTTCTGCCTCTTTTCCTATGCTTTCAGTGCAATTCCAGTCTACCTCCTGAAATCGGTTTCCTGCAATTCTGCCCCGCTTTCAAGTCCTCTTGGCAGCCTTACTTCAGTCTATTTTTGGACGATAGCTGTCATTTATAACTCTGCAGGTTTGTGAATTACAGTGCCCCTGAGCTCCTTTCTTCAACTCGCTTTCTTGTGACCTGGCCGCAACACCGCAGGATGGCTTCAGGCCCTAATCTTGTTCCGGCCCGGCACGCTGAGCCTTTGGTTATTTCCTCTTCCTGGTGGGAAATGAGAGTTAAATTTGCCCGTCCAGACACCTCCAGCTAGCCTCTCATTGGTTCTCGCTATTCCTGTTCATCTTCCGCAGAAATTGCAAACTGGGCCAAACAGGAGGTTAAAGGCGCTGACTCTCCAAGTGGAGAGAGTGTTAGTAAAGCATCTGGAATGTTGCAACCGAGTACCAGGTGAGGAAAACTGAGACATATTTGAACACGTCTCCCGTTCACATGGTTGATCATACTTGGGTTCCACATGCATGTTTTAGCTGAAGGAAGAATACCTTAAACCTGGAGAGTTGAGACCCGTGTAACGGGTACCATGCAATATGACTTCAAAGGGTCTTCATTTGCTCACCGAACCTCTGCAATCCTATCACTGCTGCGTTTATGCCCCTGTACACATGCTTGATTCTCTTTCAGAGACATAGCAATCCATAGGTTTTAAGATACTTACTAGTCAGGTACATTCTTAGGCGTTTAATATGGGGTGTTGAGTCCATTTCGTTGAGCAAGGAGTAGCTCTTGTCTATTCCATATTTGGCTTAAGGAACTTTATCTGTGCTCATTTCAATCTCTGGTTTTATGCAGCACCCCAACTCACCTTTCCGCTTAAGCAAGCATAAGTTGGTTTTCTAAATTTGAGACCCTGTTCTGTTCTGTAATTCAGTTCCTGTGTAGCCAAGTTTACATTCCGTGTATTACTGATATCTTATGATGTTTCTTTTTCTGTGTGACTTATTTCAGTTAGAATCATCATACCTGAATCCACTCATTGTGCTGCTAAGGGCCTGATGACACAGATTTCATTGCTGAGTGATATTGCTTTGTAAGTAAATACCACAACTTCTTTATCCATTTTTCAATTTCTGCGATGTTGAACTTGTACTGTAAACGAGGTTCTTGTAAACAGAGGCATCCCAAATTTGGGGTGGCTGTGTCTTTTTTATTTTAATTTCCCTAAGCTATAGGACCATAAGTGGCAATGCCCTAGGCTCTGTTGCTTTGTTTTTTAGATGTTTCAGGAAACACCATACACTTCTCCTGAGTGTCTGTTGGTAATTTACATCCCGCCCATCAGCATAACAAGGCTCCCAGTTCTCCATGGCCTGTCCTGCCTTTCTGGATTTTACACTTTTTTCAGATGGCCCTTTTGACCGGGGGGAAGTGAGACTTCATTGTAGTGCAGATTTCCTTTGCAAGCTTGCTTGGTTGGCCAAAAAGGGCGTATGCGTTTTTTCCTGAATATATTCAGGAAAAAACGCATACGCCCTTTTTGGCCAAGTGCATCATTGTGGACGTTCTGCCTCTTTTCCTATGCTTTCAATGCAATTCCAGTCTACCTCCTGAAATCGGTTTCCTGCAATTCTGCCCCGCTTTCAAGTCCTCTTGGCAGCCTTACTTCAGTCTATTTTTGGATGATAGCTGTCATTTATAACTCTGCAGGTTTGTGAATTACAGTGCCCCTGAGCTCCTTTCTTCAACTCGCTTTCTTTTGAGCTGGCCGCAACACTGCAGGATGGCTTCAGGCCCTAATCTGGTTCCGGCACGGCACACTGAGCCTTTGGTTATTTCCTCTTCCTGGTGGGAAATGAGAGTTAAATTTGCCCGTCCAGACACCTCCAGCTAGTCTCTCATTGGTTCTCGCTATTCCTATTCATCTTCCGCAGAAATTGCAAACTGGGCCAAACAGGAGGTTAAAGGCGCTGACTTTCCAAGTGGGGAGAATGTTAGTAAAGCGTCTGGAATGTTGCACCCGAGTACCAGGGGAGGAAAACTGAGACATATTTGAACACGTCTCCCGTTCACATAGTTGATCATACTTGGGTTCCACATGCATGTTTTAGCTGAAGGAAGAATACCTAAAACCTGGGTAGTTGAAACCCGTGGAATGGGTACCATGCAATATGACTTCAAAGGGTCTTCATTTGCTCACCGAACCTCTCCAATCCTATCACTGCTGCGTTTATGCCCCTGTACACATGCTTGATTTCCTTCGGAGACATAGCAATCCATAGGTTTTAAGATACTTACTAGTCAGGTACATTCTTAGGCATTTAATATGCGGTGTTGAGTCCATTTCGTTGAGCAAGGAGTAGCTCTTGTCTATTCCATATTTGGCTTAAGGAACTTTATCTGTGCTCATTTCAATCTCTGGTTTTATGCAGCACCCCAACTCACCTTTCCCCTTAAGCAAGCATAAGTTGGTTTTCTAAATTTGAGACCCTGTTCTGTTCTGTAATTCAGTTCCTGTGTAGCCAAGTTTACATTCCGTGTATTACTGATATCTTATGATGTTTCTTTTTCTGTGTGACTTATTTCAGTTAGAATCATCATACCTGAATCCACTCATTGTGCTGCTAAGGGCCTGATGACATAGATTTCATTGCTGAGTGATATTGCTTTGTAAGTGAATACCACAACTTCTTTATCGATTTTTCACTTTCTGCGATGTTGAACTTGTAATGTAAACGAGGTTCTTGTAAACAGAGCCATTCGAAACTTTGGGGTGGCTGTGTCTTTTTGATTTTAATTTCCCTAAGCTAGAGGACCATAAGTGGAAGTGCCCTAGGCTCTGTTGCTTTGTTTTTTAGATGTTTCAGGAAACACCATATACTTCTCCCAAGTGTCTGTTGGCAATTTACATCCCGCCCATCAGCATAACAAGGCTCCCAGTTCTCAATGGCCTGTTGCCTTTCTGGATTTTACACTTTTTTCAGATGGCCCTTTTGACCGGGGGGAAGTGAGACTTCATTGTAGTGCAGATTTCCTTTGCAAGCTTGCTTGGTTGGCCAAAAAGGGCGTATGCGTTTTTTCCTGAATATATTCAGGAAAAAACGCATACGCCCTTTTTGGCCAAGTGCATCATTGTGGACGTTCTGCCTCTTTTCCTATGCTTTCAATGCAATTCCAGTCTACCTCCTGAAATCGGTTTCCTGCAATTCTGCCCCACTTTCAAGTCCTCTTGGCAGCCTTACTTCAGTCTATTTTTGGACGATAGCTGTCATTTATAACTCTGCAGGTTTGTGAATTACAGTGCCCCTGAGCTCCTTTCTTCAACTCGCTTTCTTGTGACCTGGCCGCAACACCGCAGGATGGCTTCAGGCCCTAATCTGGTTCCGGCACGGCACGCTGAGCCTTTGGTTAATTCCTCTTCCTGGTGGGAAATGAGAGTTAAATTTGCCCGTCCAGACACCTCCAGCTAGCCTCTCATTGGTTCTCGCTATTCCTGTTCATCTTCCGCAGAAATTGCAAACTGGGCCAAACAGGAGGTTAAAGGGACTGACTCTCCAAGTCGGGAGAGTGTTAG
The DNA here is from genome assembly GCF_949987515.2 of Delphinus delphis. Lineage (NCBI taxonomy): Eukaryota > Metazoa > Chordata > Mammalia > Artiodactyla > Delphinidae > Delphinus > Delphinus delphis. The sequence continues at coordinate 128,615 of NW_027192939.1, read as the reverse complement.
TAAAGCGTCTGGAATGTTGCACCCGAGTACCAGGGTACGAAAACTGAGACATATTTGAACACGTCTCCCGATCACATGGTTGATCATACTCTAGGTTCCACATGCATGTTTTAGCTGAAGGAAGAATACCTAAAACCTGGGTAGTTGAAACCCGTGGAATGGGTACCATGCAATATGACTTCAAAGGTTCTTCATTTGCTCACCGAACCTCTCCAATCCTATCACTGCTGCGTTTATGCCCCTGTACACATGCTTGATTCTCTTTCGGAGACATAGCAATCCATAGGTTTTAAGATACTTACTAGTCAGGTACATTCTTAGGCGTTTAATATGCGGTGTTGAGTCCATTTCGTTGAGCAAGGAGTAGCTCTTGTCTATTCCATATTTGACTTAAGGAACTTTATCTGTGCTCATTTCAATCTCTGGTTTTATGCAGCACCCCAACTCACCTTTCCCCTTAAGCAAGCATAAGTTGGTTTTCTAAATTTGAGACCCAGTTCTGTTCTGTAATTCAGTTCCTGTGTAGCCAAGTTTACATTCCGTGTATTACTGATATCTTATGATGTTTCTTTTTCTGTGTGACTTATTTCAGTTAGAATCATCATACCTGAATCCAGTCATTGTGCTGCTAAGGGCCTGATGACACAGATTGCATTGCTGAGTGATATTGCTTTGTAAGTAGATACCACAACTTCTTTATCCATTTTTCACTTTCTGCGATGTTGAACTTGTACTGTAAACGAGGTTCTTGTAAACAGAGCCGTTCCAAACTTTGGGGTGGCTGTGTCTTTTTGATTTTAATTTCCCTAAGCTATAGGACCATAAGTGGAAGTGCCCTAGGTTCTGTTGCTTTGTTTTTTGGATGTTTCAGGAAACACCATACACTTCTCCCAAGTGTCTGTTGGCAATTTACATCCCGCCCATCAGCATAACAAGGCTCCCAGTTCTCCATGGCCTGTCCTGCCTTTCTGGATTTTACACTTTTTTCAGATGGCCCTTTTGACCGGGGGGAAGTGAGACTTCATTGTAGTGCAGATTTCCTTTGCAAGCTTGCTTGGTTGGCCAAAAAGAGCGTATGCGTTTTTTCCTGAATATATTCAGGAAAAAACGCATACGCCCTTTTTGGCCAAGTGCATCATTGTGGACGTTCTGCCTCTTTTCCTATGCTTTCAATGCAATTCCAGTCTACCTCCTGAAATCGGTTTCCTGTAATTCTGCCCCGCTTTCAAGTCCTCTTGGCAGCCTTACTTCAGTCTATTTTTGGACGATAGCTGTCATTTATAACTCTGCAGGTTTGTGAATTACAGTGCCCCTGAGCTCCTTTCTTCAACTCGCTTTCTTGTGACCTGGCCGCAACACCGCAGGATGGCTTCAGGCCCTAATCTGGTTCCGGCACGGCACGCTGAGCCTTTGGTTAATTCCTCTTCCTGGTGGGAAATGAGAGTTAAATTTGCCCGTCCAGACACCTCCAGCTAGCCTCTCATTGGTTCTCGCTATTCCTGTTCATCTTCCGCAGAAATTGCAAACTGGGCCAAACAGGAGGTTAAAGGGACTGACTCTCCAAGTCGGGAGAGTGTTAGTAAAGCGTCTGGAATGTTGCACCCGAGTACCAGGGTACGAAAACTGAGACATATTTGAACACGTCTCCCGTTCACATGGTTGATCATACTTGGGTTCCACATGCATGTTTTAGCTGAAGGAAGAATACCTTAAACCTGGAGAGTTGAGACCCGTGTAACGGGTACCATGCAATATGACTTCAAAGGGTCTTCATTTGCTCACCGAACCTCTCCAATCCTATCACTGCTGCGTTTATGCCCCTGTACACATGCTTGATTCTCTTTCGGAGACATAGCAATCCATAGGTTTTAAGATACTTACTAGTCAGGTACATTCTTAGGCGTTTAATATGGGGTGTTGAGTCCATTTCGTTGAGCAAGGAGTAGCTCTTGTCTATTCCATATTTGGCTTAAGGAACTTTATCTGTGCTCATTTCAATCTCTGGTTTTATGCAGCACCCCAACTCACCTTTCCCCTTAAGCAAGCATAAGTTGGTTTTCTAAATTTGAGACCCTGTTCTGTTTTGGAATTCAGTTCCTGTGTAGCCAAGTTTACATTCCGTGTATTAGTGATATCTTATGATGTTTCTTTTTCTCTGTGACTTATTTCAGTTAGAATCATCATACCTGAATCCACTCATTGTGCTGCTAAGGGCCTGATGACATAGATTTCATTGCTGAGTGATATTGCTTTGTAAGTGAATACCACAACTTCTTTATCCATTTTTCACTTTCTGTGATGTTGAACTTGTACTGTAAACGAGGTTCTTGTAAACAGAGCCGTTCCAAACTTTGGGGTGGCTGTGTCTTTTTGATTTTAATTTCCCTAAGCTAGAGGACCATAAGTGGAAGTGCACTAGGCTCTGTTGCTTTGTTTTTTAGATGTTTCAGGAAACACCATACACTTCTCCCAAGTGTCTGTTGGCAATTTACATCCCGCCCATCAGCATAACAAGGCTCCCAGTTCTCAATGGCCTGTTGCCTTTCTGGATTTTACACTTTTTTCAGATGGCCCTTTTGACCGAGGGGAAGTGAGACTTCATTGTAGTGCAGATTTCCTTTGCAAGCTTGCTTGGTTGGCCAAAAAGGGCGTATGCGTTTTTTCCTGAATATATTCAGGAAAAAACGCATACGCCCTTTTTGGCCAAGTGCATCATTGTGGACGTTCTGCCTCTTTTCCTATGCTTTCAGTGCAATTCCAGTCTACCTCCTGAAATCGGTTTCCTGCAATTCTGCCCCGCTTTCAAGTCCTCTTGGCAGCCTTACTTCAGTCTATTTTTGGACGATAGCTGTCATTTATAACTCTGCAGGTTTGTGAATTACAGTGCCCCTGAGCTCCTTTCTTCAACTCGCTTTCTTGTGACCTGGCCGCAACACCGCAGGATGGCTTCAGGCCCTAATCTTGTTCCGGCCCGGCACGCTGAGCCTTTGGTTATTTCCTCTTCCTGGTGGGAAATGAGAGTTAAATTTGCCCGTCCAGACACCTCCAGCTAGCCTCTCATTGGTTCTCGCTATTCCTGTTCATCTTCCGCAGAAATTGCAAACTGGGCCAAACAGGAGGTTAAAGGCGCTGACTCTCCAAGTGGAGAGAGTGTTAGTAAAGCATCTGGAATGTTGCAACCGAGTACCAGGTGAGGAAAACTGAGACATATTTGAACACGTCTCCCGTTCACATGGTTGATCATACTTGGGTTCCACATGCATGTTTTAGCTGAAGGAAGAATACCTTAAACCTGGAGAGTTGAGACCCGTGTAACGGGTACCATGCAATATGACTTCAAAGGGTCTTCATTTGCTCACCGAACCTCTGCAATCCTATCACTGCTGCGTTTATGCCCCTGTACACATGCTTGATTCTCTTTCAGAGACATAGCAATCCATAGGTTTTAAGATACTTACTAGTCAGGTACATTCTTAGGCGTTTAATATGGGGTGTTGAGTCCATTTCGTTGAGCAAGGAGTAGCTCTTGTCTATTCCATATTTGGCTTAAGGAACTTTATCTGTGCTCATTTCAATCTCTGGTTTTATGCAGCACCCCAACTCACCTTTCCGCTTAAGCAAGCATAAGTTGGTTTTCTAAATTTGAGACCCTGTTCTGTTCTGTAATTCAGTTCCTGTGTAGCCAAGTTTACATTCCGTGTATTACTGATATCTTATGATGTTTCTTTTTCTGTGTGACTTATTTCAGTTAGAATCATCATACCTGAATCCACTCATTGTGCTGCTAAGGGCCTGATGACACAGATTTCATTGCTGAGTGATATTGCTTTGTAAGTAAATACCACAACTTCTTTATCCATTTTTCAATTTCTGCGATGTTGAACTTGTACTGTAAACGAGGTTCTTGTAAACAGAGGCATCCCAAATTTGGGGTGGCTGTGTCTTTTTTATTTTAATTTCCCTAAGCTATAGGACCATAAGTGGCAATGCCCTAGGCTCTGTTGCTTTGTTTTTTAGATGTTTCAGGAAACACCATACACTTCTCCTGAGTGTCTGTTGGTAATTTACATCCCGCCCATCAGCATAACAAGGCTCCCAGTTCTCCATGGCCTGTCCTGCCTTTCTGGATTTTACACTTTTTTCAGATGGCCCTTTTGACCGGGGGGAAGTGAGACTTCATTGTAGTGCAGATTTCCTTTGCAAGCTTGCTTGGTTGGCCAAAAAGGGCGTATGCGTTTTTTCCTGAATATATTCAGGAAAAAACGCATACGCCCTTTTTGGCCAAGTGCATCATTGTGGACGTTCTGCCTCTTTTCCTATGCTTTCAATGCAATTCCAGTCTACCTCCTGAAATCGGTTTCCTGCAATTCTGCCCCGCTTTCAAGTCCTCTTGGCAGCCTTACTTCAGTCTATTTTTGGATGATAGCTGTCATTTATAACTCTGCAGGTTTGTGAATTACAGTGCCCCTGAGCTCCTTTCTTCAACTCGCTTTCTTTTGAGCTGGCCGCAACACTGCAGGATGGCTTCAGGCCCTAATCTGGTTCCGGCACGGCACACTGAGCCTTTGGTTATTTCCTCTTCCTGGTGGGAAATGAGAGTTAAATTTGCCCGTCCAGACACCTCCAGCTAGTCTCTCATTGGTTCTCGCTATTCCTATTCATCTTCCGCAGAAATTGCAAACTGGGCCAAACAGGAGGTTAAAGGCGCTGACTTTCCAAGTGGGGAGAGTGTTAGTAAAGCGTCTGGAATGTTGCACCCGAGTACCAGGGGAGGAAAACTGAGACATATTTGAACACGTCTCCCGTTCACATAGTTGATCATACTTGGGTTCCACATGCATGTTTTAGCTGAAGGAAGAATACCTAAAACCTGGGTAGTTGAAACCCGTGGAATGGGTACCATGCAATATGACTTCAAAGGGTCTTCATTTGCTCACCGAACCTCTCCAATCCTATCACTGCTGCGTTTATGCCCCTGTACACATGCTTGATTTCCTTCGGAGACATAGCAATCCATAGGTTTTAAGATACTTACTAGTCAGGTACATTCTTAGGCATTTAATATGCGGTGTTGAGTCCATTTCGTTGAGCAAGGAGTAGCTCTTGTCTATTCCATATTTGGCTTAAGGAACTTTATCTGTGCTCATTTCAATCTCTGGTTTTATGCAGCACCCCAACTCACCTTTCCCCTTAAGCAAGCATAAGTTGGTTTTCTAAATTTGAGACCCTGTTCTGTTCTGTAATTCAGTTCCTGTGTAGCCAAGTTTACATTCCGTGTATTACTGATATCTTATGATGTTTCTTTTTCTGTGTGACTTATTTCAGTTAGAATCATCATACCTGAATCCACTCATTGTGCTGCTAAGGGCCTGATGACATAGATTTCATTGCTGAGTGATATTGCTTTGTAAGTGAATACCACAACTTCTTTATCGATTTTTCACTTTCTGCGATGTTGAACTTGTAATGTAAACGAGGTTCTTGTAAACAGAGCCATTCGAAACTTTGGGGTGGCTGTGTCTTTTTGATTTTAATTTCCCTAAGCTATAGGACCATAAGTGGAAGTGCCCTAGGTTCTGTTGCTTTGTTTTTTAGATGTTTCAGGAAACACCATACACTTCACCGGAGTGGCTGTTGGCAATTTACATCCCGCCCATCAGCATAACAAGGCTCCCAGTTCTCCATGGCCTGTCCTGCCTTTCTGGATTTTACACTTTTTTCAGATGGCCCTTTTGACCGGGGGGAAGTGAGACTTCATTGTAGTGCAGATTTCCTTTGCAAGCTTGCTTGGTTGGCCAAAAAGGGCGTATGCGTTTTTTCCTGAATATATTCAGGAAAAAACGCATACGCCCTTTTTGACCAAGTGCATCATTGTGGACGTTCTGCCTCTTTTCCTATGCTTTCAATGCAATTCCAGTCTACCTCCTGAAATCGGTTTCCTGCAATTCTGCCCCGCTTTCAAGTCCTCTTGGCAGCCTTACTTCAGTCTATTTCTGGACGATAGCTGTCATTTATAACTCTGCAGGTTTGTGAATTACAGTGCCCCTGAGCTCCTTTCTTCAACTCGCTTTCTTTTGAGCTGGCCGCAACACCGCAGGATGGCTTCAGGCCCTAATCTGGTTCCGGCACGGCACGCTGAGCCTTTGGTTATTTCCTCTTCCTGGTGGGAAATGAGAGTTAAATTTGCCCGTCCAGACACCTCCAGCTAGTCTCTCATTGGTTCTCGCTATTCCTGTTCATCTTCCAAGAAATTGCAAACTGGGCCAAACAGGAGGTTAAAGGCGCTGACTTTCCAAGTGGGGAGAGTGTTAGTAAAGCGTCTGGAATGTTGCACCCGAGTACCAGGGGAGGAAAACTGAGACGTATTTGAACACGTCTCCCGATCACATGGTTGATCATACTCTGGGTTCCACATGCATGTTTTAGCTGAAGGAAGAATACCTAAAACCTGGGTAGTTGAAACCCGTGGAATGGGTACCATGCAATATGACTTCAAAGGGTCTTCATTTGCTCACCGAACCTCTCCAATCCTATCACTGCTGCGTTTATGCCCCTGTATACATGCTTTATTCTCTTTTGGAGGCATAGCAATCCATAGGTGTTAAGATACTTACTAGTCAGGTACATTCTTAGGCATTTAATATGGGGTTTTGAGTCCATTTCGTTGAGCAAGGAGTAGCTCTTGTCTATTCCATATTTGGCTTAAGGAACTTTATCTGTGCTCATTTCAATCTCTGGTTTTATGCAGCACCCCAACTCACCTTTCCCCTTAAGCAAGCATAAGTTGGTTTTCTAAATTTGAGACCCTGTTCTGTTCTGTAATTCAGTTCCTGTGTAGCCAAGTTTACATTCCGTGTATTAGTGATATCTTATGATGTTTCTTTTTCTGTGTGACTTATTTCAGTTAGAATCATCGTACCTGAATCCAGTCATTATGCTGCTACGGGCCTGATGACATAGATTTCATTGCTGAGTGATACTGCATTGTAAGTAACTACCACAAGTTCTTTATCCATTTTTCACTTTCTGCGATGTTGAACTTGTACTGTAAACGAGGTTCTTGTAAACAGAGCCGTTCCAAACTTTGGGGTGGCTGTGTCTTTTTGATTTTAATTTCCCTAAGCTATAGGACCATAAGTGGAAGTGCCCTAGGTTCTGTTGCTTTGTTTTTTAGATGTTTCAGGAAACACCATACACTTCTCCCGAGTGGTTGTTGGCAATTTACATCCCGCCCATCAGCATAACAAGGCTCCCAGTTCTCCATGGCCTGTCCTGCCTTTCTGGATTTTACACTTTTTTCAGATGGCCCTTTTGACTGGGGGGAAGTGAGACTTCATTGTAGTGCAGATTTCCTTTGCAAGCTTGCTTGGTTGGCCAAAAAGGGCGTATGCGTTTTTTCCTGAATATATTCAGGAAAAAACGCATACGCCCTTTTTGGCCAAGTGCATCATTGTGGACGTTCTGCCTCTTTTCCTATGCTTTCAATGCAATTCCAGTCTACCTCCTGAAATCGGTTTCCTGCAATTCTGCCCCGCTTTCAAGTCCTCTTGGCAGCCTTACTTCAGTCTATTTTTGGACGATAGCTGTCATTTATAACTCTGCAGGTTTGTGAATTACAGTGCCCCTGAGCTCCTTTCTTCAACTCGCTTTCTTGTGACCTGGCCGCAACACCGCAGGATGGCTTCAGTCCCTAATATGGTTCCGGCACGGCACGCTGAGCCTTTGGTTATTTCCTCTTCCTGGTGGGAAATGAGAGTTAAATTTGCCCATCCAGACACCTCCAGCTAGTCTCTCATTGGTTCTCGCTATTCCTGTTCATCTTCCGCAGAAATTGCAAACTGGGCCAAACAGGAGGTTAAAGGCGCTGACTTTCCAAGTGGGGAGAGTGTTAGTAAAGCGTCTGGAATGTTGCACCCGAGTACCAGGGTACGAAAACTGAGACATATTTGAACATGTCTCCCGATCACATGGTTGATCATACTCTAGGTTCCACATGCATGTTTTAGCTGAAGGAAGAATACCTTAAACCTGGGTAGTTGAAACCCGTGGAATGGGTACCATGCAATATGACTTCAAAGGGTCTTCATTTGCTCACCGAACCTCTCCAATCCTATCACCGCTGCGTTTATGCCCCTGTACACATGCTTGATTCTCTTTTGGAGACATAGCAATCCATAGGTTTTAAGATACTTACTAGTCAGGTACATTCTTAGGCGTTTAATATGCGGTGTTGAGTCCATTTCGTTGAGCAAGGAGTAGCTCTTGTCTATTCCATATTTGGCTTAAGGAACTTTATCTGTGCTCATTTCAATCTCTGGTTTTATGCAGCACCCCAACTCACCTTTCCCCTTAAGCAAGCATAAGTTGGTTTTCTAAATTTGAGACCCTGTTCTGTTCTGTAATTCAGTTCCTGTGTAGCCAAGTTTACATTCCGTGTATTACTGATATCTTATGATGTTTCTTTTTCTGTGTGACTTATTTCAGTTAGAATCATCATACATGAATCCACTCATTGTGCTGCTAAGGGCCTGATGACATAGATTTCATTGCTGAGTGATATTGCTTTGTAAGTGAATACCACAACTTCTTTATCCATTTTTCACTTTCTGTGATGTTGAACTTGTACTGTAAATGAGGTTCTTGTAAACAGAGCCGTTCCAAACTTTGGGGTGGCTGTGTCTTTTTGATTTTAATTTCCCTAAGCTAGAGGACCATAAGTGGAAGTGCCCTAGGCTCTGTTGCTTTGTTTTTTAGATGTTTCAGGAAACACCATATACTTCTCCCAAGTGTCTGTTGGCAATTTACATCCCGCCCATCAGCATAACAAGGCTCCCAGTTCTCAATGGCCTGTTGCCTTTCTGGATTTTACACTTTTTTCAGATGGCCCTTTTGACCGGGGGGAAGTGAGACTTCATTGTAGTGCAGATTTCCTTTGCAAGCTTGCTTGGTTGGCCAAAAAGGGCGTATGCGTTTTTTCCTGAATATATTCAGGAAAAAACGCATACGCCCTTTTTGGCCAAGTGCATCATTGTGGACGTTCTGCCTCTTTTCCTATGCTTTCAATGCAATTCCAGTCTACCTCCTGAAATCGGTTTCCTGCAATTCTGCCCCACTTTCAAGTCCTCTTGGCAGCCTTACTTCAGTCTATTTTTGGACGATAGCTGTCATTTATAACTCTGCAGGTTTGTGAATTACAGTGCCCCTGAGCTCCTTTCTTCAACTCGCTTTCTTGTGACCTGGCCGCAACACCGCAGGATGGCTTCAGGCCCTAATCTGGTTCCGGCACGGCACGCTGAGCCTTTGGTTAATTCCTCTTCCTGGTGGGAAATGAGAGTTAAATTTGCCCGTCCAGACACCTCCAGCTAGCCTCTCATTGGTTCTCGCTATTCCTGTTCATCTTCCACAGAAATTGCAAACTGGGCCAAACAGGAGGTTAAAGGGACTGACTCTCCAAGTCGGGAGAGTGTTAGTAAAGCGTCTGGAATGTTGCACCCGAGTACCAGGGTACGAAAACTGAGACATATTTGAACACGTCTCCCGATCACATGGTTGATCATACTCTAGGTTCCACATGCATGTTTTAGCTGAAGGAAGAATACCTAAAACCTGGGTAGTTGAAACCCGTGGAATGGGTACCATGCAATATGACTTCAAAGGTTCTTCATTTGCTCACCGAACCTCTCCAATCCTATCACTGCTGCGTTTATGCCCCTGTACACATGCTTGATTCTCTTTCGGAGACATAGCAATCCATAGGTTTTAAGATACTTACTAGTCAGGTACATTCTTAGGCGTTTAATATGCGGTGTTGAGTCCATTTCGTTGAGCAAGGAGTAGCTCTTGTCTATTCCATATTTGACTTAAGGAACTTTATCTGTGCTCATTTCAATCTCTGGTTTTATGCAGCACCCCAACTCACCTTTCCCCTTAAGCAAGCATAAGTTGGTTTTCTAAATTTGAGACCCTGTTCTGTTCTGTAATTCAGTTCCTGTGTAGCCAAGTTTACATTCCGTGTATTACTGATATCTTATGATGTTTCTTTTTCTGTGTGACTTACTTCAGTTAGAATCATCATACCTGAATCCAGTCATTGTGCTGCTAAGGGCCTGATGACACAGATTGCATTGCTGAGTGATATTGCTTTGTAAGTAGATACCACAACTTCTTTATCCATTTTTCACTTTCTGCGATGTTGAACTTGTACTGTAAACGAGGTTCTTGTAAACAGAGCCGTTCCAAACTTTGGGGTGGCTGTGTCTTTTTGATTTTAATTTCCCTAAGCTATAGGACCATAAGTGGAAGTGCCCTAGGTTCTGTTGCTTTGTTTTTTGGATGTTTCAGGAAACACCATACACTTCTCCCAAGTGTCTGTTGGCAATTTACATCCCGCCCATCAGCATAACAAGGCTCCCAGTTCTCCATGGCCTGTCCTGCCTTTCTGGATTTTACACTTTTTTCAGATGGCCCTTTTGACCGGGGGGAAGTGAGACTTCATTGTAGTGCAGATTTCCTTTGCAAGCTTGCTTGGTTGGCCAAAAAGAGCGTATGCGTTTTTTCCTGAATATATTCAGGAAAAAACGCATACGCCCTTTTTGGCCAAGTGCATCATTGTGGACGTTCTGCCTCTTTTCCTATGCTTTCAATGCAATTGCAGTCTACCTCCTGAAATCGGTTTCCTGCAATTCTGCCCCGCTTTCAAGTCCTCTTGGCAGCCTTACTTCAGTCTATTTTTGGACGATAGCTGTCATTTATAACTCTGCAGGTTTGTGAATTACAGTGCCCCTGAGCTCCTTTCTTCAACTCGCTTTCTTGTGACCTGGCCGCAACACCGCAGGATGGCTTCAGGCCCTAATCTGGTTCCGGCACGGCACGCTGAGCCTTTGGTTAATTCCTCTTCCTGGTGGGAAATGAGAGTTAAATTTGCCCGTCCAGACACCTCCAGCTAGCCTCTCATTGGTTCTCGCTATTCCTGTTCATCTTCCGCAGAAATTGCAAACTGGGCCAAACAGGAGGTTAAAGGGACTGACTCTCCAAGTCGGGAGAGTGTTAGTAAAGCGTCTGGAATGTTGCACCCGAGTACCAGGGTACGAAAACTGAGACATATTTGAACACGTCTCCCGTTCACATGGTTGATCATACTTGGGTTCCACATGCATGTTTTAGCTGAAGGAAGAATACCTTAAACCTGGAGAGTTGAGACCCGTGTAACGGGTACCATGCAATATGACTTCAAAGGGTCTTCATTTGCTCACCGAACCTCTCCAATCCTATCACTGCTGCGTTTATGCCCCTGTACACATGCTTGATTCTCTTTCGGAGACATAGCAATCCATAGGTTTTAAGATACTTACTAGTCAGGTACATTCTTAGGCGTTTAATATGGGGTGTTGAGTCCATTTCGTTGAGCAAGGAGTAGCTCTTGTCTATTCCATATTTGGCTTAAGGAACTTTATCTGTGCTCATTTCAATCTCTGGTTTTATGCAGCACCCCAACTCACCTTTCCCCTTAAGCAAGCATAAGTTGGTTTTCTAAATTTGAGACCCTGTTCTGTTTTGGAATTCAGTTCCTGTGTAGCCAAGTTTACATTCCATGTATTAGTGATATCTTATGATGTTTCTTTTTCTCTGTGACTTATTTCAGTTAGAATCATCATACCTGAATCCACTCATTGTGCTGCTAAGGGCCTGATGACATAGATTTCATTGCTGAGTGATATTGCTTTGTAAGTGAATACCACAACTTCTTTATCCATTTTTCACTTTCTGTGATGTTGAACTTGTACTGTAAACGAGGTTCTTGTAAACAGAGCCGTTCCAAACTTTGGGGTGGCTGTGTCTTTTTGATTTTAATTTCCCTAAGCTAGAGGACCATAAGTGGCAGTGCCCTAGGCTCTGTTGCTTTGTTTTTTAGATGTTTCAGGAAACACCATACACTTCTCCCAAGTGTCTGTTGGCAATTTACATCCCGCCCATCAGCATAACAAGGCTCCCAGTTCTCAATGGCCTGTTGCCTTTCTGGATTTTACACTTTTTTCAGATGGCCCTTTTGACCGAGGGGAAGTGAGACTTCATTGTAGTGCAGATTTCCTTTGCAAGCTTGCTTGGTTGGCCAAAAAGGGCGTATGCGTTTTTTCCTGAATATATTCAGGAAAAAACGCATACGCCCTTTTTGGCCAAGTGCATCATTGTGGACGTTCTGCCTCTTTTCCTATGCTTTCAATGCAATTCCAGTCTACCTCCTGAAATCGGTTTCCTGCAATTCTGCCCCGCTTTCAAGTCCTCTTGGCAGCCTTACTTCAGTCTATTTTTGGACGATAGCTGTCATTTATAACTCTGCAGGTTTGTGAATTACAGTGCCCCTGAGCTCCTTTCTTCAACTCGCTTTCTTGTGACCTGGCCGCAACACCGCAGGATGGCTTCAGGCCCTAATCTTGTTCCGGCCCGGCACGCTGAGCCTTTGGTTATTTCCTCTTCCTGGTGGGAAATGAGAGTTAAATTTGCCCGTCCAGACACCTCCAGCTAGCCTCTCATTGGTTCTCGCTATTCCTGTTCATCTTCCACAGAAATTGCAAACTGGGCCAAACAGGAGGTTAAAGGCGCTGACTCTCCAAGTGGAGAGAGTGTTAGTAAAGCATCTGGAATGTTGCAACCGAGTACCAGGTGAGGAAAACTGAGACATATTTGAACACGTCTCCCGTTCACATGGTTGATCATACTTGGGTTCCACATGCATGTTTTAGCTGAAGGAAGAATACCTTAAACCTGGAGAGTTGAGACCCGTGTAACGGGTACCATGCAATATGACTTCAAAGGGTCTTCATTTGCTCACCGAACCTCTGCAATCCTATCACTGCTGCGTTTATGCCCCTGTACACATGCTTGATTCTCTTTCAGAGACATAGCAATCCATAGGTTTTAAGATACTTACTAGTCAGGTACATTCTTAGGCGTTTAATATGGGGTGTTGAGTCCATTTCGTTGAGCAAGGAGTAGCTCTTGTCTATTCCATATTTGGCTTAAGGAACTTTATCTGTGCTCATTTCAATCTCTGGTTTTATGCAGCACCCCAACTCACCTTTCCGCTTAAGCAAGCATAAGTTGGTTTTCTAAATTTGAGACCCTGTTCTGTTCTGTAATTCAGTTCCTGTGTAGCCAAGTTTACATTCCGTGTATTACTGATATCTTATGATGTTTCTTTTTCTGTGTGACTTATTTCAGTTAGAATCATCATACCTGAATCCACTCATTGTGCTGCTAAGGGCCTGATGACACAGATTTCATTGCTGAGTGATATTGCTTTGTAAGTAAATACCACAACTTCTTTATCCATTTTTCAATTTCTGCGATGTTGAACTTGTACTGTAAACGAGGTTCTTGTAAACAGAGGCATCCCAAATTTGGGGTGGCTGTGTCTTTTTTATTTTAATTTCCCTAAGCTATAGGACCATAAGTGGCAATGCCCTAGGCTCTGTTGCTTTGTTTTTTAGATGTTTCAGGAAACACCATACACTTCTCCTGAGTGTCTGTTGGTAATTTACATCCCGCCCATCAGCATAACAAGGCTCCCAGTTCTCCATGGCCTGTCCTGCCTTTCTGGATTTTACACTTTTTTCAGATGGCCCTTTTGACCGGGGGGAAGTGAGACTTCATTGTAGTGCAGATTTCCTTTGCAAGCTTGCTTGGTTGGCCAAAAAGGGCGTATGCGTTTTTTCCTGAATATATTCAGGAAAAAACGCATACGCCCTTTTTGGCCAAGTGCATCATTGTGGACGTTCTGCCTCTTTTCCTATGCTTTCAATGCAATTCCAGTCTACCTCCTGAAATCGGTTTCCTGCAATTCTGCCCCGCTTTCAAGTCCTCTTGGCAGCCTTACTTCAGTCTATTTTTGGATGATAGCTGTCATTTATAACTCTGCAGGTTTGTGAATTACAGTGCCCCTGAGCTCCTTTCTTCAACTCGCTTTCTTTTGAGCTGGCCGCAACACTGCAGGATGGCTTCAGGCCCTAATCTGGTTCCGGCACGGCACACTGAGCCTTTGGTTATTTCCTCTTCCTGGTGGGAAATGAGAGTTAAATTTGCCCGTCCAGACACCTCCAGCTAGTCTCTCATTGGTTCTCGCTATTCCTATTCATCTTCCGCAGAAATTGCAAACTGGGCCAAACAGGAGGTTAAAGGCGCTGACTTTCCAAGTGGGGAGAGTGTTAGTAAAGCGTCTGGAATGTTGCACCCGAGTACCAGGGGAGGAAAACTGAGACATATTTGAACACGTCTCCCGTTCACATAGTTGATCATACTTGGGTTCCACATGCATGTTTTAGCTGAAGGAAGAATACCTAAAACCTGGGTAGTTGAAACCCGTGGAATGGGTACCATGCAATATGACTTCAAAGGGTCTTCATTTGCTCACCGAACCTCTCCAATCCTATCACTGCTGCGTTTATGCCCCTGTACACATGCTTGATTTCCTTCGGAGACATAGCAATCCATAGGTTTTAAGATACTTACTAGTCAGGTACATTCTTAGGCATTTAATATGCGGTGTTGAGTCCATTTCGTTGAGCAAGGAGTAGCTCTTGTCTATTCCATATTTGGCTTAAGGAACTTTATCTGTGCTCATTTCAATCTCTGGTTTTATGCAGCACCCCAACTCACCTTTCCCCTTAAGCAAGCATAAGTTGGTTTTCTAAATTTGAGACCCTGTTCTGTTCTGTAATTCAGTTCCTGTGTAGCCAAGTTTACATTCCGTGTATTACTGATATCTTATGATGTTTCTTTTTCTGTGTGACTTATTTCAGTTAGAATCATCATACCTGAATCCACTCATTGTGCTGCTAAGGGCCTGATGACATAGATTTCATTGCTGAGTGATATTGCTTTGTAAGTGAATACCACAACTTCTTTATCGATTTTTCACTTTCTGCGATGTTGAACTTGTAATGTAAACGAGGTTCTTGTAAACAGAGCCATTCGAAACTTTGGGGTGGCTGTGTCTTTTTGATTTTAATTTCCCTAAGCTATAGGACCATAAGTGGAAGTGCCCTAGGTTCTGTTGCTTTGTTTTTTAGATGTTTCAGGAAACACCATACACTTCACCGGAGTGGCTGTTGGCAATTTACATCCCGCCCATCAGCATAACAAGGCTCCCAGTTCTCCATGGCCTGTCCTGCCTTTCTGGATTTTACACTTTTTTCAGATGGCCCTTTTGACCGGGGGGAAGTGAGACTTCATTGTAGTGCAGATTTCCTTTGCAAGCTTGCTTGGTTGGCCAAAAAGGGCGTATGCGTTTTTTCCTGAATATATTCAGGAAAAAACGCATACGCCCTTTTTGACCAAGTGCATCATTGTGGACGTTCTGCCTCTTTTCCTATGCTTTCAATGCAATTCCAGTCTACCTCCTGAAATCGGTTTCCTGCAATTCTGCCCCGCTTTCAAGTCCTCTTGGCAGCCTTACTTCAGTCTATTTCTGGACGATAGCTGTCATTTATAACTCTGCAGGTTTGTGAATTACAGTGCCCCTGAGCTCCTTTCTTCAACTCGCTTTCTTTTGAGCTGGCCGCAACACCGCAGGATGGCTTCAGGCCCTAATCTGGTTCCGGCACGGCACGCTGAGCCTTTGGTTATTTCCTCTTCCTGGTGGGAAATGAGAGTTAAATTTGCCCGTCCAGACACCTCCAGCTAGTCTCTCATTGGTTCTCGCTATTCCTGTTCATCTTCCAAGAAATTGCAAACTGGGCCAAACAGGAGGTTAAAGGCGCTGACTTTCCAAGTGGGGAGAGTGTTAGTAAAGCGTCTGGAA
Organism: Delphinus delphis; assembly: GCF_949987515.2. Classification (NCBI taxonomy): domain Eukaryota; kingdom Metazoa; phylum Chordata; class Mammalia; order Artiodactyla; family Delphinidae; genus Delphinus; species Delphinus delphis. The sequence continues at coordinate 112,819 of NW_027192939.1, read as the reverse complement.
TGTTGCACCCGAGTACCAGGGGAGGAAAACTGAGACGTATTTGAACACGTCTCCCGATCACATGGTTGATCATACTCTGGGTTCCACATGCATGTTTTAGCTGAAGGAAGAATACCTAAAACCTGGGTAGTTGAAACCCGTGGAATGGGTACCATGCAATATGACTTCAAAGGGTCTTCATTTGCTCACCGAACCTCTCCAATCCTATCACTGCTGCGTTTATGCCCCTGTACACATGCTTTATTCTCTTTTGGAGGCATAGCAATCCATAGGTGTTAAGATACTTACTAGTCAGGTACATTCTTAGGCATTTAATATGGGGTTTTGACTCCATTTCGTTGAGCAAGGAGTAGCTCTTGTCTATTCCATATTTGGCTTAAGGAACTTTATCTGTGCTCATTTCAATCTCTGGTTTTATGCAGCACCCCAACTCACCTTTCCCCTTAAGCAAGCATAAGTTGGTTTTCTAAATTTGAGACCCTGTTCTGTTCTGTAATTCAGTTCCTGTGTAGCCAAGTTTACATTCCGTGTATTAGTGATATCTTATGATGTTTCTTTTTCTGTGTGACTTATTTCAGTTAGAATCATCGTACCTGAATCCAGTCATTATGCTGCTACGGGCCTGATGACATAGATTTCATTGCTGAGTGATACTGCATTGTAAGTAACTACCACAAGTTCTTTATCCATTTTTCACTTTCTGCGATGTTGAACTTGTACTGTAAACGAGGTTCTTGTAAACAGAGCCGTTCCAAACTTTGGGGTGGCTGTGTCTTTTTGATTTTAATTTCCCTAAGCTATAGGACCATAAGTGGAAGTGCCCTAGGTTCTGTTGCTTTGTTTTTTAGATGTTTCAGGAAACACCATACACTTCTCCCGAGTGGTTGTTGGCAATTTACATCCCGCCCATCAGCATAACAAGGCTCCCAGTTCTCCATGGCCTGTCCTGCCTTTCTGGATTTTACACTTTTTTCAGATGGCCCTTTTGACTGGGGGGAAGTGAGACTTCATTGTAGTGCAGATTTCCTTTGCAAGCTTGCTTGGTTGGCCAAAAAGGGCGTATGCGTTTTTTCCTGAATATATTCAGGAAAAAACGCATACGCCCTTTTTGGCCAAGTGCATCATTGTGGACGTTCTGCCTCTTTTCCTATGCTTTCAATGCAATTCCAGTCTACCTCCTGAAATCGGTTTCCTGCAATTCTGCCCCGCTTTCAAGTCCTCTTGGCAGCCTTACTTCAGTCTATTTTTGGACGATAGCTGTCATTTATAACTCTGCAGGTTTGTGAATTACAGTGCCCCTGAGCTCCTTTCTTCAACTCGCTTTCTTGTGACCTGGCCGCAACACCGCAGGATGGCTTCAGTCCCTAATATGGTTCCGGCACGGCACGCTGAGCCTTTGGTTATTTCCTCTTCCTGGTGGGAAATGAGAGTTAAATTTGCCCATCCAGACACCTCCAGCTAGTCTCTCATTGGTTCTCGCTATTCCTGTTCATCTTCCGCAGAAATTGCAAACTGGGCCAAACAGGAGGTTAAAGGCGCTGACTTTCCAAGTGGGGAGAGTGTTAGTAAAGCGTCTGGAATGTTGCACCCGAGTACCAGGGTATGAAAACTGAGACATATTTGAACATGTCTCCCGATCACATGGTTGATCATACTCTAGGTTCCACATGCATGTTTTAGCTGAAGGAAGAATACCTTAAACCTGGGTAGTTGAAACCCGTGGAATGGGTACCATGCAATATGACTTCAAAGGGTCTTCATTTGCTCACCGAACCTCTCCAATCCTATCACCGCTGCGTTTATGCCCCTGTACACATGCTTGATTCTCTTTCGGAGACATAGCAATCCATAGGTTTTAAGATACTTACTAGTCAGGTACATTCTTAGGCGTTTAATATGCGGTGTTGAGTCCATTTCGTTGAGCAAGGAGTAGCTCTTGTCTATTCCATATTTGGCTTAAGGAACTTTATCTGTGCTCATTTCAATCTCTGGTTTTATGCAGCACCCCAACTCACCTTTCCCCTTAAGCAAGCATAAGTTGGTTTTCTAAATTTGAGACCCTGTTCTGTTCTGTAATTCAGTTCCTGTGTAGCCAAGTTTACATTCCGTGTATTACTGATATCTTATGATGTTTCTTTTTCTGTGTGACTTATTTCAGTTAGAATCATCATACCTGAATCCACTCATTGTGCTGCTAAGGGCCTGATGACACAGATTTCATTGCTGAGTGATATTGCTTTGTAAGTAAATACCACAACTTCTTTATCCATTTTTCACTTTCTGCGATGTTGAACTTGTACTGTAAACGAGGTTCTTGTAAACAGAGCCGTTCCAAACTTTGGGGTGGCTGTGTCTTTTTGATTTTAATTTCCCTAAGCTATAGGACCATAAGTGGAAGTGCCCTAGGTTCTGTTGCTTTGTTTTTTAGATGTTTCAGGAAACACCATACACTTCTCCCGAGTGGTTGTTGGCAATTTACATCCCGCCCATCAGCATAACAAGGCTCCCAGTTCTCCATGGCCTGTCCTGCCTTTCTGGATTTTACACATTTTTCAGATGGCCCTTTTGACCGGGGGGAAGTGAGACTTCATTGTAGTGCAGATTTCCTTTGCAAGCTTGCTTGGTTGGCCAAAAAGGGCGTATGCGTTTTTTCCTGAATATATTCAGGAAAAAACGCATACGCCCTTTTTGGCCAAGTGCATCATTGTGGACGTTCTGCCTCTTTTCCTATGCTTTCAATGCAATTCCAGTCTACCTCCTGAAATCGGTTTCCTGCAATTCTGCCCCGCTTTCAAGTCCTCTTGGCAGCCTTACTTCAGTCTATTTTTGGACGATAGCTGTCATTTATAACTCTGCAGGTTTGTGAATTACAGTGCCCCTGAGCTCCTTTCTTCAACTCGCTTTCTTGTGAGCTGGCCGCAACACCGCAGGATGGCTTCAGGCCCTAATCTGGTTCCGGCACGGCACGATGAGCCTTTGGTTAATTCCTCTTCCTGGTGGGAAATGAGAGTTAAATTTGCCCTTCCAGACACCTCCAGCTAGTCTCTCATTGGTTCTCGCTATTCCTGTTCATCTTCCGCAGAAATTGCAAACTGGGCCAAACAGGGGGTTAAAGGGACTGACTCTCCAAGTCGGGAGAGTGTTAGTAAAGCGTCTGGAATGTTGCACCCGAGTACCAGGGGAGGAAAACTGAGACATATTTGAACACGTCTCCCGATCACATGGTTGATCATACTCTAGGTTCCACATGCATGTTTTAGCTGAAGGAAGAATACCTTAAACCTGGGTATTTGAAACCCGTGGAATGGGTACCATGCAATATGACTTCAAAGGGTCTTCATTTGCTCACCGAACCTCTCCAATCCTATCACTGCTGCGTTTATGCCCCTGTACACATGCTTGATTCTCTTTCGGAGACATAGCAATCCATAGGTTTTAAGATACTTACTAGTCAGGTACATTCTTAGGCATTTAATATGCGGTGTTGAGTCCATTTCGTTGAGCAAGGAGTAGCTCTTGTCTATTCCATATTTGGCTTAAGGAACTTTATCTGTGCTCATTTCAATCCCTGGTTTTATGCAGCACCCCAACTCACCTTTCCCCTTAAGCAAGCATAAGTTGGTTTTCTAAATTTGAGACCCTGTTCTGTTCTGTAATTCAGTTCCTGTGTAGCCAAGTTTACATTCCGTGTATTAGTGATATCTTATGATGTTTCTTTTTCTGTGTGACTTATTTCAGTTAGAATCATCATACCTGAATCCACTCATTGTGCTGCTAAGGGCCTGATGACATAGATTTCATTGCTGAGTGATACTGCATTGTAAGTAAGTACCAGAAGTTCTTTATCCATTTTTCACTTTCTGCGATGTTGAACTTGTACTGTAAACGAGGTTCTTGTAAACAGAGCCGTTCCAAACTTTGGGGTGGCTGTGTCTTTTTGATTTTAATTTCCCTAAGCTATAGGACCATAAGTGGAAGTGCCCTAGGTTCTGTTGCTTTGTTTTTTAGATGTTTCAGGAAACACCATACACTTCTCCCGAGTGGTTGTTGGCAATTTACATCCCGCCCATCAGCATAACAAGGCTCCCAGTTCTCCATGGCCTGTCCTGCCTTTCTGGATTTTACACTTTTTTCAGATGGCCCTTTTGACTGGGGGGAAGTGAGACTTCATTGTAGTGCAGATTTCCTTTGCAAGCTTGCTTGGTTGGCCAAAAAGGGCGTATGCGTTTTTTCCTGAATATATTCAGGAAAAAACGCATACGCCCTTTTTGGCCAAGTGCATCATTGTGGACGTTCTGCCTCTTTTCCTATGCTTTCAATGCAATTCCAGTCTACCTCCTGAAATCGGTTTCCTGCAATTCTGCCCCGCTTTCAAGTCCTCTTGGCAGCCTTACTTCAGTCTATTTTTGGACGATAGCTGTCATTTATAACTCTGCAGGTTTGTTAATTACAGTGCCCCTGAGCTCCTTTCTTCAACTCGCTTTCTTGTGACCTGGCCGCAACACCGCAGGATGGCTTCAGGCCCTAATATGGTTCCGGCACGGCACGCTGAGCCTTTGGTTATTTCCTCTTCCTGGTGGGAAATGAGAGTTAAATTTGCCCGTCCAGACACCTCCAGCTAGTCTCTCATTGGTTCTCGCTATTCCTGTTCATCTTCCGCAGAAATTGCAAACTGGGCCAAACAGGAGGTTAAAGGCGCTGACTCTCCAAGTGGGGAGAGTGTTAGTAAAGCGTCTGGAATGTTGCACCCGAGTACCAGGGGAGGAAAACTGAGACATATTTGAACACGTCTCCCGTTCACATAGTTGATCATACTTGGGTTCCACATGCATGTTTTAGCTGAAGGAAGAATACCTTAAACCTGTGTATTTGAAACCCGTGGAATGGGTACCATGCAATATGACTTCAAAGGGTCTTCATTCGCTCACCGAACCTCTCCAATCCTATCACTGCTGCGTTTATGCCCCTGTACACATGCTTGATTCTCTTTCGGAGACATAGCAATCCATAGGTTTTAAGATACTTACTAGTCAGGTACATTCTTAGGCGTTTAATATGCGGTGTTGAGTCCATTTCGTTGAGCAAGGAGTAGCTCTTGTCTATCCCATATTTGAGTTAAGGAACTTTATCTGTGCTCATTTCAATCTCTGGTTTTATGCAGCACCCCAACTCACCTTTCCCCTTAAGCAAGCATAAGTTGGTTTTCTAAATTTGAGACCCTGTTCTGTTCTGTAATTCAGTTCCTGTGTAGCCAAGTTTACATTCCGTGTATTACTGATATCTTATGATGTTTCTTTTTCTGTGTGACTTATTTCAGTTAGAATCATCATACCTGAATCCACTCATTGTGCTGCTAAGGGCCTGATGACACAGATTTCATTGCTGAGTGATATTGCTTTGTAAGTAAATACCACAACTTCTTTATCCATTTTTCAATTTCTGCGATGTTGAACTTGTACTGTAAACGAGGTTCTTGTAAACAGAGGCGTCCCAAACTTTGGGGTGGCTGTGTCTTTTTGATTTTAATTTCCCTAAGCTATAGGACCATAAGTGGCAGTGCCCTAGGCTCTGTTGCTTTGTTTTTTAGATGTTTCAGGAAACACCATACACTTCTCCTGAGTGTCTGTTGGTAATTTACATCCCGCCAATCAGCATAACAAGGCTCCCAGTTCTCCATGGCCTGTCCTGCCTTTCTGGATTTTACACTTTTTTCAGATGGCCCTTTTGACCGGGGGGAAGTGAGACTTCATTGTAGTGCAGATTTCCTTTGCAAGGTTGCTTGGTTGGCCAAAAAGGGCCTATGCGTTTTTTCCTGAATATATTCAGGAAAAAACGCATAGGCCCTTTTTGGCCAAGTGCATCATTTTGGACGTTCTGCCTCTTTTCCTATGCTTTCAATGCAATTCCAGTCTACCTCCTGAAATCGGTTTCCTGCAATTCTGCCCCGCTTTCAAGTCCTCTTGGCAGCCTTACTTCAGTCTATTTTTGGACAATAGCTGTCATTTATAACTCTGCAGGTTTGTGAATTACAGTGCCCCTGAGCTCCTTTCTTCAACTCACTTTCTTGTGACCTGTCCGCAACACCGCAGGATGGCTTCAGGCCCTAATCTGGTTCCGGTACGGCACGCTGAGCCTTTGGTTAATTCCTCTTCCTGGTGGGAAATGAGAGTTAAATTTGTCCATCCAGACACCTCCAGCTAGTCTTTCATTGGTTCTCGCTATTCCTGTTCATCTTCCACAGAAATTGCAAACTGGGCCAAACAGGTGGTTAAAGGCGCTGACTCTCCAACTCGGGAGAGTGTTAGTAAAGCGTCTGGAATGTTGCACCCGAGTACCAGGGTACGAAAACTGAGACATATATGAACACGTCTCCCGATCACATGGTTGATCATACTCTAGGTTCCACATGCATGTTTTAGATGAAGGAAGAATACCTTAAACCTGGGTAGTTGAAACCCGTGTAATGGGTACCATGCAATATGACTTCAAAGGGCCTTCATTTGCTCACCGAACCTCTCCAATCCTATCACTGCTGCATTTATGCCCCTGTACACATGCTTGATTTCCTTCGGAGACATAGCAATCCATAGGTTTTAAGATACTTACTAGTCAGGTACATTCTTAGGTGTTTAATATGCGGTGTTGAGTCCATTTCGTTGAGCAAGGAGTAGCTCTTGTCTATTCCATATTTGGCTTAAGGAACTTTATCTGTGCTCATTTCAATCTCTGGTTTTATGCAGCACCCCAACTCACCTTTCCCCTTAAGCAAGCATAAGTTGGTTTTCTAAATTTGAGACCCTGTTCTGTTCTGTAATTCAGTTCCTGTGTAGCCAAGTTTACATTCCGTGTATTACTGATATCTTATGATGTTTCTTTTTCTGTGTGACTTATTTCAGTTAGAATCATCATACCTGAATCCACTCATTGTGCTGCTAAGGGCCTTATGACACAGATTTCATTGCTGAGTGATATTGCTTTGTAAGTAAATACCACAACTTCTTTATCCATTTTTCACTTTCTGCGATGTTGAACTTGTACTGTAAACGAGGTTCTTGTAAACAGAGCCGTTCCAAACTTTGGGGTGGCTGTGTCTTTTTGATTTTAATTTCCCTAAGCTATAGGACCATAAGTGGAAGTGCCCTAGGTTCTGTTGCTTTGTTTTTTAGATGTTTCAGGAAACACCATACACTTCTCCCGAGTGGTTGTTGGCAATTTACATCCCGCCCATCAGCATAACAAGGCTCCCAGTTCTCCATGGCCTGTCCTGCCTTTCTGGATTTTACACTTTTTTCAGATGGCCCTTTTGACCGGGGGGAAGTGAGACTTCATTGTAGTGCAGATTTCCTTTGCCAGCTTGCTTGGTTGGCCAAAAAGGGCGTATGCGTTTTTTCCTGAATATATTCAGGAAAAAACGCATACGCCCTTTTTGGCCAAGTGCATCATTGTGGACGTTCTGCCTCTTTTCCTATGCTTTCAATGCAATTCCAGTCTACCTCCTGAAATCGGTTTCCTGCAATTCTGCCCCGCTTTCAAGTCCTCTTGGCAGCCTTACTTCAGTCTATTTTTGGACGATAGCTGTCATTTATAACTCTGCAGGTTTGTGAATTACAGTGCCCCTGAGCTCCTTTCTTCAACTCGCTTTCTTGTGACCTGGCCGCAACACCGCAGGATGGCTTCAGGCCCTAATCTGGTTCCGGCACGGCATGCTGAGCCTTTGGTTATTTCCTCTTCCTGGTTGGAAATGAGAGTTAAATTTGCCCGTCCAGACACCTCCAGCTAGTCTCTCATTGGTTCTCGCTATTCCTGTTCATCTTCCGCAGAAATTGCAAACTGGGCCAAACAGGAGGTTAAAGGGACTGACTCTCCAAGTCGGGAGAGTGTTAGTAAAGCGTCTGGAATGTTGCACCCGAGTACCAGGGGAGGAAAACTGAGACATATTTGAACACGTCTCCCGTTCACATGGTTGATCATACTTGGGTTCCACATGCATGTTTTAGCTGAAGGAAGAATACCTTAAACCTGTGTATTTGAAACCCGTGGAATGGGTACCATGCAATATGACTTCAAAGGGTCTTCATTTGCTCACCGAACCTCTCCAATCCTATCACTGCTGCGTTTATGCCCCTGTAAACATGCTTGATTCTCTTTCGGAGACATAGCAATCCATAGGTTGTAAGATACTTACTAGTCAGGTACATTCTTAGGCGTTTAATATGCGGTGTTGAGTCCACTTCGTTGAGCAAGGAGTAGCTCTTGTCTATTCCATATTTGGCTTAAGGAACTTTATCTGTGCTCATTTCAATCTCTGGTTTTATGCAGCACCCCAACTCACCTTTCCCCTTAAGCAAGCATAAGTTGGTTTTCTAAATTTGAGACCCTGTTCTGGTCTGTAATTCAGTTCCTGTGTAGCCAAGTTTACATTCCGTGTATTACTGATATCTTATGATGTTTCTTTTTCTGTGTGACTTATTTCAGTTAGAATCATCATACCTGAATCCACTCATTGTGCTGCTAAGGGCCTGATGACACAGATTTCATTGCTGAGTGATATTGCTTTGTAAGTAAATACCACAACTTCTTTATCCATTTTTCACTTTCTGCGATGTTGAACTTGTACTGTAAACGAGGTTCTTGTAAACAGAGCCGATCCAAACTTTGGGGTGGCTGTGTCTTTTTGATTTTAATTTCCCTAAGCTATAGGACCATATGTGGAAGTGCCCTAGGTTCTGTTGCTTTGTTTTTTAGATGTTTCAGGAAACACCATACACTTCTCCCGAGTGGTTGTTGGCAATTTACATCCCGCCCATCAGCATAACAAGGCTCCCAGTTCTCCATGGCCTGTCCTGCCTTTCTGGATTTTACACTTTTTTCAGATGGCCCTTTTGACCGGGGGGAAGTGAGACTTCATTGTAGTGCAGATTTCCTTTGCAAGCTTGCTTGGTTGGCCAAAAAGGGCCTATGCGTTTTTTCCTGAATATATTCAGGAAAAAACGCATAGGCCCTTTTTGGCCAAGTGCATCATTGTGTACGTTCCGCCTCTTTTCCTATGCTTTCAATGCAATTCCAGTCTACCTCCTGAAATCGGTTTCCTGCAATTCTGCCCCGCTTTCAAGTCCTCTTGGCAGCCTTACTTCAGTCTATTTTTGGACGATAGCTGTCATTTATAACTCTGCAGGTTTGTGAATTACAGTGCCCCTGAGCTCCTTTCTTCAACTCGCTTTCTTTTGAGCTGGCCGCAACACCGCAGGATGGCTTCAGGCCCTAATCTGGTTCCGGTACGGCACGCTGAGCCTCTGGTTATTTCCTCTTCCTGGTGGGAAATGAGAGTTAAATTTGCCCGTCCAGACACCTCCAGCTAGTCTCTCATTGGTTCTCGCTATTCCTGTTCATCTTCCGCAGAAATTGCAAAGTGGGCGAAACCGGAGGTTAAAGGGACTGACTCTCCAAGTCGGGAGAGTGTTAGTAAAGCGTCTGGAATGTTGCACCCGAGGACCAGGGTACGAAAACTGAGACATATTTGAACACGTCTCCCGTTCACATGGTTGATCATACTCTGGGTTCCACATGCATGTTTTAGCTGAAGGAAGAATACCTTAAACCTGGAGAGCTGAGACCCGTGTAATGGGTACCATGCAATATGACTTCAAAGGGTCTTCATTTGCTCACCGAACCTCTCCAATCCTATCACTGCTGCGTTTATGCCCCTGTACACATGCTTGATTCTCTTTTGGAGACATAGCAATCCATAGGTTTTAAGATACTTACTAGTCAGGTACATTCTTAGGCGTTTAATATGGGGTTTTGAGTCCATTTCGTTGAGCAAGGAGTAGCTCTTGTCTATTCCATATTTGGCTTAAGGAACTTTATCTTTGCTCATTTCAATCTCTGGTTTTATGCAGCACCCCAACTCACCTTTCCCCTTAAGCAAGCATATGTTGGTTTTCTAAATTTGAGACCCTGTTCTGTTTTGGAATGCAGTTCCTGTGTAGCCAAGCTTACATTCCGTGTATTACTGATATCTTATGATGTTTCTTTTTCTGTGTGACTTATTTCAGTTAGAATCATCGTACCTGAATCCACTCATTATGCTGCTACGGGCCTGATGACATAGATTTCATTGCTGAGTGATACTGCATTGTACGTAAGTACCACAAGTTCTTTATCCATTTTTCACTTTCTGTGATATTGAACTTGTACGGTAAACGAGGTTCTTGTAAACGGAGGCGTCCCAAACTTTGGGGTGGCTGTGTCTTTTTGATTTTAATTTCCCTAAGCTATAGGACCATATGTGGAAGTGCCCTAGGTTCTGTTGCTTTGTTTTTTAGATGTTTCAGGAAACACCATACACTTCTCCCGAGTGGTTGTTGGCAATTTACATCCCGCCCATCAGCATAACAAGGCTCCCAGTTCTCCATGGCCTGTCCTGCCTTTCTGGATTTTACACTTTTTTCAGATGGCCCTTTTGACCGGGGGGAAGTGAGACTTCATTGTAGTGCAGATTTCCTTTGCAAGCTTGCTTGGTTGGCCAAAAAGGGCCTATGCGTTTTTTCCTGAATATATTCAGGAAAAAACGCATAGGCCCTTTTTGGCCAAGTGCATCATTGTGTACGTTCCGCCTCTTTTCCTATGCTTTCAATGCAATTCCAGTCTACCTCCTGAAATCGGTTTCCTGCAATTCTGCCCCGCTTTCAAGTCCTCTTGGCAGCCTTACTTCAGTCTATTTTTGGACGATAGCTGTCATTTATAACTCTGCAGGTTTGTGAATTACAGTGCCCCTGAGCTCCTTTCTTCAACTCGCTTTCTTTTGAGCTGGCCGCAACACCGCAGGATGGCTTCAGGCCCTAATCTGGTTCCGGTACGGCACGCTGAGCCTCTGGTTATTTCCTCTTCCTGGTGGGAAATGAGAGTTAAATTTGCCCGTCCAGACACCTCCAGCTAGTCTCTCATTGGTTCTCGCTATTCCTGTTCATCTTCCGCAGAAATTGCAAAGTGGGCGAAACCGGAGGTTAAAGGGACTGACTCTCCAAGTCGGGAGAGTGTTAGTAAAGCGTCTGGAATGTTGCACCCGAGGACCAGGGTACGAAAACTGAGACATATTTGAACACGTCTCCCGTTCACATGGTTGATCATACTCTGGGTTCCACATGCATGTTTTAGCTGAAGGAAGAATACCTTAAACCTGGAGAGCTGAGACCCGTGTAATGGGTACCATGCAATATGACTTCAAAGGGTCTTCATTTGCTCACCGAACCTCTCCAATCCTATCACTGCTGCGTTTATGCCCCTGTACACATGCTTGATTCTCTTTTGGAGACATAGCAATCCATAGGTTTTAAGATACTTACTAGTCAGGTACATTCTTAGGCGTTTAATATGGGGTTTTGAGTCCATTTCGTTGAGCAAGGAGTAGCTCTTGTCTATTCCATATTTGGCTTAAGGAACTTTATCTTTGCTCATTTCAATCTCTGGTTTTATGCAGCACCCCAACTCACCTTTCCCCTTAAGCAAGCATATGTTGGTTTTCTAAATTTGAGACCCTGTTCTGTTTTGGAATGCAGTTCCTGTGTAGCCAAGTTTACATTCCGTGTATTACTGATATCTTATGATGTTTCTTTTTCTGTGTGACTTATTTCAGTTAGAATCATCGTACCTGAATCCACTCATTATGCTGCTACGGGCCTGATGACATAGATTTCATTGCTGAGTGATACTGCATTGTACGTAAGTACCACAAGTTCTTTATCCATTTTTCACTTTCTGTGATATTGAACTTGTACGGTAAACGAGGTTCTTGTAAACGGAGGCGTCCCAAACTTTGGGGTGGCTGTGTCTTTTTGATTTTAATTTCCCTAAGCTATAGGACCATAAGTGGAAGTGCCCTAGGCTCTGTTGCTTTGTTTTTTAGATGTTTCAGGAAACACCATACACTTCTCCTGAGTGTATGTTGGCAATTTACATCCCGCCCATCAGCATAACAAGGCTCCCAGTTCTCCATGGCCTGTCCGGCCTTTCTGGATTTTACACTTTTTTCAGATGGCCCTTTTGACCGGGGGGAAGTGAGACTTCATTGTAGTGCAGATTTCCTTTGCAAGTTTGCTTGGTTGGCCAAAAAGGGCGTATGCGTTTTTTCCTGAATATATTCAGGAAAAAACGCATACGCCCTTTTTGGCCAAGTGCATCATTGTGGACGTTCTGCCTCTTTTCCTATGCTTTCAATGCTATTCCAGTCTACCTCCTGAAATCGGTTTCCTGCAATTCTGCCCCGCTTTCAAGTCCTCTTGGCAGCCTTACTTCAGTCTATTTTTGGACGATAGCTGTCATTTATAACTCTGAAGGTTTGTGAATTACAGTGCTCCTGAGCTCCTTTCGTCAACTCGCTTTCTTGTGACCTGGCCGCAACACCGCAGGATGTCTTCAGGCCCTAATCTGGTTCTGGCACGGCACGCTGAGCCTTTGGTTAATTCCTCTTCCTGGTGGGAAATGAGAGTTAAATTTGCCCATCCAGACACCTCCAGCTAGTCTCTCATTGGTTCTCGCTATTCCTGTTCATCTTCCACAGAAATTGCAAACTGGGCCAAACAGGAGGTTAAAGGGACTGACTCTCCAAGTCGGGAGAGTGTTAGTAAAGCGTCTGGAATGTTGCACCCGAGTACCAGGGGAGGAAAACTGAGACATATTTGAACACGTCTCCCGTTCACATGGTTGATCATACTTGTGTTCCACATGCATGTTTTAGCTGAAGGAAGAATACCTTAAACCTGGGTATTTGAAACCCGTGGAATGGGTACCATGCAATATGACTTCAAAGGGTCTTCATTTGCTCACCGAACCTCTCCAATCCTATCACTGCTGCGTTTATGCCCCTGTACACATGCTTGATTCTCTTTCGGAGACATAGCAATCCATAGGTTGTAAGATACTTACTAGTCAGGTACATTCTTAGGCGTTTAATATGCGGTGTTGAGTCCATTTCGTTGAGCAAGGAGTAGCTCTTGTCTATTCCATATTTGGCTTAAGGAACTTTATCTGTGCTCATTTCAATCTCTGGTTTTATGCAGCACCCCAACTCACCTTTCCCCTTAAGCAAGCATAAGTTGGTTTTCTAAATTTGAGACCCTGTTCTGTTTTGGAATGCAGTTCCTGTGTAGCCAAGTTTACATTCCGTGTATTAGTGATATCTTATGATGTTTCTTTTTCTGTGTGACTTATTTCAGTTAGAATCATCGTACCTGAATCCACTCATTATGCTGCTACGGGCCTGATGACATAGATTTCATTGCTGAGTGATACTGCATTGTACGTAAGTACCACAAGTTCTTTATCCATTTTTCACTTTCTGTGATATTGAACTTGTACAGTAAACGAGGTTCTTGTAAACGGAGGCGTCCCAAACTTTGGGGTGGCTGTGTCTTTTTGATTTTAATTTCCCTAAGCTATAGGACCATAAGTGGAAGTGCCCTAGGCTCTGTTGCTTTGTTTTTTAGATGTTTCAGGAAACACCATACACTTCTCCCGAGTGGTTGTTGGCAATTTACATCCCGCCCATCAGCATAACAAGGCTCCCAGTTCTCCATGGCCTGTCCTGCCTTTCTGGATTTTACACTTTTTTCAGATGGCCCTTTTGACCAGGGGGAAGTGAGACTTCATTGTAGTGCAGATTTCCTTTGCAAGCTTGCTTGGTTGGCCAAAAAGGGCGTATGCGTTTTTTCCTGAATATATTCAGGAAAAAACGCATACGCCCTTTTTGGCCAAGTGCATCATTGTGGACGTTCTGCCTCTTTTCCTATGCTTTCAATGCAATTCCAGTCTACCTCCTGAAATCGGTTTCCTGCAATTCTGCCCCGCTTTCAAGTCCTCTTGGCAGCCTTACTTCAGTCTATTTTTGGACGATAGCTGTCATTTATAACTCTGCAGGTTTGTGAATTACAGTGCCCCTGAGCTCCTTTCTTCAACTCGCTTTCTTGTGACCTGGCCGCAACACCGCAGGATGGCTTCAGGCCATAATCTGGTTCCGGTACGGCATGCTGAGCCTTTGGTTATTTCCTCTTCCTGGTGGGAAATGAGAGTTAAATTTGCCCGTCCAGACACCTCCAGCTAGTTTCTCATTGGTTCTCGCTATTCCTGTTCATCTTCCGCAGAAATTGCAAACTGGGCCAAACCGGAGGTTAAAGGGACTGACTCTCCAAGTCGGGAGAGTGTTAGTAAAGCGTCTGGAATGTTGCACCCGAGTACCAGGGGAGGAAAACTGAGACATATTTGAACACGTCTCCCGATCACATGGTTGATCATACTCTAGGTTCCACATGCATGTTTTAGCTGAAGGAAGAATACCTTAAACCTGGGTATTTGAAACCCGTGGAATGGGTACCATGCAATATGACTTCAAAGGGTCTTCATTTGCTCACCGAACCTCTCCAATCCTATCACTGCTGCGTTTATGCCCCTGTACACATGCTTGATTCTCTTTCGGAGACATAGCAATCCATAGGTTTTAAGATACTTACTAGTCAGGTACATTCTTAGGCATTTAATATGCGGTGTTGAGTCCATTTCGTTGAGCAAGGAGTAGCTCTTGTCTATTCCATATTTGGCTTAAGGAACTTTATCTGTGCTCATTTCAATCCCTGGTTTTATGCAGCACCCCAACTCACCTTTCCCCTTAAGCAAGCATAAGTTGGTTTTCTAAATTTGAGACCCTGTTCTGTTCTGTAATTCAGTTCCTGTGTAGCCAAGTTTACATTCCGTGTATTAGTGATATCTTATGATGTTTCTTTTTCTGTGTGACTTATTTCAGTTAGAATCATCATACCTGAATCCACTCATTGTGCTGCTAAGGGCCTGATGACATAGATTTCATTGCTGAGTGATACTGCATTGTAAGTAAGTACCAGAAGTTCTTTATCCATTTTTCACTTTCTGCGATGTTGAACTTGTACTGTAAACGAGGTTCTTGTAAACAGAGCCGTTCCAAACTTTGGGGTGGCTGTGTCTTTTTGATTTTAATTTCCCTAAGCTATAGGACCATAAGTGGAAGTGCCCTAGGTTCTGTTGCTTTGTTTTTTAGATGTTTCAGGAAACACCATACACTTCTCCCGAGTGGTTGTTGGCAATTTACATCCCGCCCATCAGCATAACAAGGCTCCCAGTTCTCCATGGCCTGTCCTGCCTTTCTGGATTTTACACTTTTTTCAGATGGCCCTTTTGACTGGGGGGAAGTGAGACTTCATTGTAGTGCAGATTTCCTTTGCAAGCTTGCTTGGTTGGCCAAAAAGGGCGTATGCGTTTTTTCCTGAATATATTCAGGAAAAAACGCATACGCCCTTTTTGGCCAAGTGCATCATTGTGGACGTTCTGCCTCTTTTCCTATGCTTTCAATGCAATTCCAGTCTACCTCCTGAAATCGGTTTCCTGCAATTCTGCCCCGCTTTCAAGTCCTCTTGGCAGCCTTACTTCAGTCTATTTTTGGACGATAGCTGTCATTTATAACTCTGCAGGTTTGTGAATTACAGTGCCCCTGAGCTCCTTTCTTCAACTCGCTTTCTTGTGACCTGGCCGCAACACCGCAGGATGGCTTCAGGCCCTAATATGGTTCCGGCACGGCACGCTGAGCCTTTGGTTATTTCCTCTTCCTGGTGGGAAATGAGAGTTAAATTTGCCCGTCCAGACACCTCCAGCTAGTCTCTCATTGGTTCTCGCTATTCCTGTTCATCTTCCGCAGAAATTGCAAACTGGGCCAAACAGGAGGTTAAAGGCGCTGACTCTCCAAGTGGGGAGAGTGTTAGTAAAGCGTCTGGAATGTTGCACCCGAGTACCAGGGGAGGAAAACTGAGACATATTTGAACACGTCTCCCGTTCACATAGTTGATCATACTTGGGTTCCACATGCATGTTTTAGCTGAAGGAAGAATACCTTAAACCTGTGTATTTGAAACCCGTGGAATGGGTACCATGCAATATGACTTCAAAGGGTCTTCATTCGCTCACCGAACCTCTCCAATCCTATCACTGCTGCGTTTATGCCCCTGTACACATGCTTGATTCTCTTTCGGAGACATAGCAATCCATAGGTTTTAAGATACTTACTAGTCAGGTACATTCTTAGGCGTTTAATATGCGGTGTTGAGTCCATTTCGTTGAGCAAGGAGTAGCTCTTGTCTATCCCATATTTGAGTTAAGGAACTTTATCTGTGCTCATTTCAATCTCTGGTTTTATGCAGCACCCCAACTCACCTTTCCCCTTAAGCAAGCATAAGTTGGTTTTCTAAATTTGAGACCCTGTTCTGTTCTGTAATTCAGTTCCTGTGTAGCCAAGTTTACATTCCGTGTATTACTGATATCTTATGATGTTTCTTTTTCTGTGTGACTTATTTCAGTTAGAATCATCATACCTGAATCCACTCATTGTGCTGCTAAGGGCCTGATGACACAGATTTCATTGCTGAGTGATATTGCTTTGTAAGTAAATACCACAACTTCTTTATCCATTTTTCAATTTCTGCGATGTTGAACTTGTACTGTAAACGAGGTTCTTGTAAACAGAGGCGTCCCAAACTTTGGGGTGGCTGTGTCTTTTTGATTTTAATTTCCCTAAGCTATAGGACCATAAGTGGCAGTGCCCTAGGCTCTGTTGCTTTGTTTTTTAGATGTTTCAGGAAACACCATACACTTCTCCTGAGTGTCTGTTGGTAATTTACATCCCGCCAATCAGCATAACAAGGCTCCCAGTTCTCCATGGCCTGTCCTGCCTTTCTGGATTTTACACTTTTTTCAGATGGCCCTTTTGACCGGGGGGAAGTGAGACTTCATTGTAGTGCAGATTTCCTTTGCAAGGTTGCTTGGTTGGCCAAAAAGGGCCTATGCGTTTTTTCCTGAATATATTCAGGAGAAAACGCATAGGCCCTTTTTGGCCAAGTGCATCATTTTGGACGTTCTGCCTCTTTTCCTATGCTTTCAATGCAATTCCAGTCTACCTCCTGAAATCGGTTTCCTGCAATTCTGCCCCGCTTTCAAGTCCTCTTGGCAGCCTTACTTCAGTCTATTTTTGGACAATAGCTGTCATTTATAACTCTGCAGGTTTGTGAATTACAGTGCCCCTGAGCTCCTTTCTTCAACTCGCTTTCTTTTGAGCTGGCCGCAACACCGCAGGATGGCTTCAGGCCCTAATCTGGTTCCGGCACGGCACGCTGAGCCTTTGGTTAATTCCTCTTCCAGGTGGGAAATGAGAGTTAAATTTGCCCATCCAGACACCTCCAGCTAGTCTCTCATTGCTTCTCTATTCCTGTTCATCTTCCACAGAAATTGCAAACTGGGCCAAACAGGAGGTTAAAGGGACTGACTCTCCAAGTCGGGAGAGTGTTAGTAAAGCGTCTGGAATGTTGCACCCGAGTACCAGGGGAGGAAAACTGAGACATATTTGAACACGTCTCCCGATCACATGGTTGATCATACTCTGGGTTCCACATGCGTGTTTTAGCTGAAGGAAGAATAACTTAAACCTGGAGAGTTGAGACCCGTGGAATGGGTACCATGCAATAAGACTTCAAAGGGTCTTCATTTGCTCACCGAACCTCTCCAATCCTATCACTGCTGCGTTTATGCCCCTGTACACATGCTTGATTCTCTTTCGGAGACATAGCAATCCATAGGTTTTAAGATACTTACTAGTCAGGTACATTCTTAGGCGTTTAATATGCGGTGTTGAGTCCATTTCGTTGAGCAAGGAGTAGCTCTTGTCTATTCCATATTTGGCTTAAGGAACTTTATCTGTGCTCATTTCAATCTCTGGTTTTATGCAGCACCCCAACTCACCTTTCCCCTTAAGCAAGCATAAGTTGGTTTTCTAAATTTGAGAACCTGTTCTGTTTTGGAATTCAGTTCCTGTGTAGCCAAGTTTACATTCCGTGTATTAGTGATATCTTATGATGTTTCTTTTTCTGTGTGACTTATTTCAGTTAGAATCATATTACCTGAATCTACTCATTATGCTGCTACGGGCCTGATGACATAGATTTCATTGCTGAGTGATACTGCATTGTACGTAAGTATCACAAGTTCTTTATCCATTTTTCACTTTCTGTGATATTGAACTTGTACGGTAAACGAGGTTCTTGTAAACAGAGGCGTCCCAAACTTTGGGGTGGCTGTGTCTTTTTGATTTTAATTTCCCTAAGCTATAGGACCATAAGTGGCAGTGCCCTAGGCTCTGTTGCTTTGTTTTTTAGATGTTTCAGGAAACACCATACACTTCTCCTGAGTGTCTCTTGGGAATTTACATCCCGCCCATCAGCATAACAAGGCTCCCAGTTCTCAATGGCCTGTCCTGCCTTTCTGGATTTTACACTTTTTTCAGATGGCCCTTTTGACCGGGGGGAAGTGAGACTTCATTTTAGTGCAGATTTCCTTTGCAAGCTTGCTTGGTTGGCCAAAAAGGGCGTATGCGTTTTTTCCTGAATATATTCAGGAAAAAACGCATACGCCCTTTTTGGCCAAGTGCATCATTGTGGACGTTCTGCCTCTTTTCCTATGCTTTCAATGCAATTCCAGTCTACCTCCTGAAATCGGTTTCCTGCAATTCTGCCCCGCATTCAAGTCCTCTTGGCAGCCTTACTTCAGTCTATTTTTGGACGATAGCTGTCATTTATAACTCTGCAGGTTTGTGAATTACAGTGCCCCTGAGCTCATTTCTTCAACTCGCTTTCTTGTGAGCTGGCTGCAACACCGCAGGATGGCTTCAGGCCCTAATCTGGTTCCGGCCCGGCAAGCTGAGCCTTTGGTTAATTCCTCTTCCTGGTGGGAAATGAGAGTTAAATTTGCCCGTTCAGACACCTCCAGCTAGCCTCTCATTGGTTCTCGCTATTCCTGTTCATCTTCCGCAGAAATTGCAAACTGGGCCAAACAGGAGGTTAAAGGCACTGACTCTCCAAGTCGGGAGAGTGTTAGTAAAGCATCTGGAATGTTGCAACCGAGTACCAGGGTACGAAAACTGTGACATATTTGAACACGTCTCCCGATCACATGGTTGATCATACTCTGGGTTCCACATGCATGTTTTAGCTGAAGGAAGAATACCTTAAACCTGGGTAGTTGAAACCGGTGGAATGGGTACCATGCAATATGACTTCAAAGGGTCTTCATTTGCTCACCGAACCTCTCCAATCCTATCACTGCTGCGTTTATGCCCCTGTACACATGCTTGATTCTCTTTCGGAGACATAGCAATCCATAGGTTTTAAGATACTTACTAGTCAGGTACATTCTTTGGCGTTTAATATGGGGTGTTGAGTCCATTTCGTTGAACAAGGAGTAGCTCTTGTCTATTCCATATTTGGCTTAAGGAACTTTATCTGTGCTCATTTCAATCTCTGGTTTTATGCAGCACCCCAACTCACCTTTCCCCTTAAGCAAGCATAAGTTGGTTCTAAATTTGAGACCCTGTTCTGTTTTGGAATGCAGTTCCTGTGTAGCCAAGTTTACATTCCGTGTATTACAGATATCTTATGATGTTTCTTTTTCTGTGTGACTTATTTCAGTTAGAATCATCATACCTGAATCCACTCATTATGCTGCTACGGGCCTGATGACATAGATTTCATTGCTGAGTGATACTGCATTGTACGTAAGTACCACAAGTTCTTTATCCATTTTTCACTTTCTGTGATATTGAACTTGTACGGTAAACGAGGTTCTTGTAAACGGAGGCGTCCCAAACTTTGGGGTGGCTGTGTTTTTGATTTTAATTTCCCTAAGCTATAGGACCATAAGTGGAAGTGCCCTAGGCTCTGTTGCTTTGTTTTTTAGATGTTTCAGGAAACACCATACACTTCTCCTGAGTGTCTGTTGGCAATTTACATCCCGCCCATCAGCATAACAAGGCTCCCAGTTCTCCATGGCCTGTCCTGCCTTTCTGGATTTTACACTTTTTTCAGATGGCCCTTTTGACCGGGGGGAAGTGAGACTTCATTGTAGTGCAGATTTCCTTTGCAAGCTTGCTTGGTTGGCCAAAAAGGGCGTATGCGTTTTTTCCTGAATATATTCAGGAAAAAACGCATACGCCCTTTTTGGCCAAGTGCATCATTGTGGACGTTCTGCCTCTTTTCCTATGCTTTCAATGCAATTCCAGTCTACCTCCTGAAATCGGTTTCCTGCAATTCTGCCCCGCTTTCAAGTCCTCTTGGCAGCCTTACTTCAGTCTATTTTTGGACGATAGCTGTCATTTATAACTCTGCAGGTTTGTGAATTACAGTGCCCCTGAGCTCCTTTCTTCAACTCGCTTTCTTGTGACCTGGCCGCAACACCGCAGGATGTCTTCAGGCCCTAATCTGGTTCTGGCATGGCACGCTGAGCCTTTGGTTAATTCCTCTTCCTGGTGGGAAATGAGAGTTAAATTTGCCCATCCAGACACCTCCAGCTAGTCTCTCATTGGTTTTCGCTATTCCTCTTCATCTTCCACAGAAATTGCAAACTGGGCCAAACAGGAGGTTAAAGGGACTGACTCTCCAAGTGGGGAGAGTGTTAGTAAAGCGTCTGGAATGTTGCACCCGAGTACCAGGGTACGAAAACTGAGACATATTTGAACACGTCTCCCGATCACATGGTTGATCATACTCTAGGTTCCACATGCATGTTTTAGCTGAAGGAAGAATACCTTAAACCTGGGTAGTTGAAACCCGTGGAATGGGTACCATGCAGTATGACTTCAAAGGGTCTTCATTTGCTCACGAACCTCTCCAATCCTATCACTGCTGCGTTTATGCCCCTGTACACATGCTTGATTCTCTTTCGGAGACATAGCAATCCATAGGTTTTAAGATACTTACTAGTCAGGTACATTCTTAGGCGTTTAATATGCGGTGTTGAGTCCATTTCGTTGAGCAAGGAGTAGCTCTTGTCTATTCCATATTTGGCTTAAGGAACTTTATCTGTGCTCATTTCAATCTCTGGTTTTATGCAGCACCCCAACTCACCTTTCCCCTTAAGCAAGCATAAGTTGGTTTTCTAAATTTGAGACCCTGTTCTGTTCTGTAATTCAGTTCCTGTGTAACCAAGTTTACATTCCGTGTATTACTGATATCTTATGATGTTTCTTTTTCTGTGTGACTTATTTCAGTTAGAATCATCATACCTGAATCCACTCATTGTGCTGCTAAGGGCCTGATGACATAGATTTCATTGCTGAGTGATATTGCTTTGTAAGTAAATACCACAAATTCTTTATCCATTTTTCACTTTCTGCGATGTTGAACTTGTACTGTAAACGAGGTTCTTGTAAACAGAGGCGTCCCAAACTTTGGGGTGGCTGTTTCTTTTTGATTTTAATTTCCCTAAGCTATAGGACCATAAGTGGCAGTGCCCTAGACTCTGTTGCTTTGTTTTTTAGATGTTTCAGGAAACACCATACACTTCTCCTGAGTGTCTGTTGGTAATTTACATCCCGCCCATCAGCATAACAAGGCTCCCAGTTCTCCATGGCCTGTCCTGCCTTTCTGGATTTTACACTTTTTTCAGATGGCCCTTTTGACCAGGGGGAAGTGAGACTTCATTGTAGTGCAGATTTCCTTTGCAAGCTTGCTTGGTTGGCCAAAAAGGGCGTATGCGTTTTTTCCTGAATATATTCAGGAAAATACGCATACGCCCTTTTTGGCCAAGTGCATCATTGTGGACGTTCTGCCTCTTTTCCTATGCTTTCAATGCAATTCCAGTCTACCTCCTGAAATCGGTTTCCTGCAATTCTGCCCCGCTTTCAAGTCCTCTTGGCAGCCTTACTTCAGTCTATTTTTGGACGATAGCTGTCATTTATAACTCTGCAGGTTTGTGAATTACAGTGCCCCTGAGCTCCTTTCTTCAACTCGCTTTCTTTTGAGCTGGCCGCAACACCGCAGGATGGCTTCAGGCCCTAATCTGGTTCCGGCACGGCACGCTGAGCCTTTGGTTAATTCCTCTTCCAGGTGGGAAATGAGAGTTAAATTTGCCCATCCAGACACCTCCAGCTAGTCTCTCATTGCTTCTCTCTATTCCTGTTCATCTTCCACAGAAATTGCAAACTGGGCCAAACAGGAGGTTAAAGGGACTGACTCTCCAAGTCGGGAGAGTGTTAGTAAAGCGTCTGGAATGTTGCACCCGAGTACCAGGGGAGGAAAACTGAGACATATTTGAACACGTCTCCCGATCACATGGTTGATCATACTCTGGGTTCCACATGCGTGTTTTAGCTGAAGGAAGAATAACTTAAACCTGGAGAGTTGAGACCCGTGGAATGGGTACCATGCAATAAGACTTCAAAGGGTCTTCATTTGCTCACCGAACCTCTCCAATCCTATCACTGCTGCGTTTATGCCCCTGTACACATGCTTGATTCTCTTTCGGAGACATAGCAATCCATAGGTTTTAAGATACTTACTAGTCAGGCACATTCTTAGGCGTTTAATATGCGGTGTTGAGTCCATTTCGTTGAGCAAGGAGTAGCTCTTGTCTATTCCATATTTGGCTTAAGGAACTTTATCTGTGCTCATTTCAATCTCTGGTTTTATGCAGCACCCCAACTCACCTTTCCCCTTAAGCAAGCATAAGTTGGTTTTCTAAATTTGAGAACCTGTTCTGTTTTGGAATTCAGTTCCTGTGTAGCCAAGTTTACATTCCGTGTATTAGTGATATCTTATGATGTTTCTTTTTCTGTGTGACTTATTTCAGTTAGAATCATATTACCTGAATCTACTCGTTATGCTGCTATGGGCCTGATGACATAGATTTCATTGCTGAGTGATACTGCATTGTACGTAAGTACCACAAGTTCTTTATCCATTTTTCACTTTCTGTGATATTGAACTTGTACGGTAAACGAGGTTCTTGTAAACAGAGGCGTCCCAAACTTTGGGGTGGCTGTGTCTTTTTGATTTTAATTTCCCTAAGCTATAGGACCATAAGTGGCAGTGCCCTAGGCTCTGTTGCTTTGTTTTTTAGATGTTTCAGGAAACACCATACACTTCTCCTGAGTGTCTGTTGGGAATTTACATCCCGCCCATCAGCATAACAAGGCTCCCAGTTCTCCATGGCCTGTCCTGCCTTTCTGGATTTTACACTTTTTTCAGATGGCCCTTTTGACCGGGGGGAAGTGAGACTTCATTGTAGTGCAGATTTCCTTTGCAAGCTTGCTTGGTTGGCCAAAAAGGGCGTATGCGTTTTTTCCTGAATATATTCAGGAAAAAACGCATACGCCCTTTTTGGCCAAGTGCATCATTGTGGACGTTCTGCCTCTTTTCCTATGCTTTCAATGCAATTCCAGTCTACCTCCTGAAATCGGTTTCCTGCAATTCTGCCCCGCATTCAAGTCCTCTTGGCAGCCTTCCTTCAGTCTATTTTTGGACGATAGCTGTCATTTATAACTCTGCAGGTTTGTGAATTACAGTGCCCCTGAGCTCCTTTCTTCAACTCGCTTTCTTGTGAGCTGGCTGCAACACCGCAGGATGGCTTCAGGCCCTAATCTGGTTCCGGCCCGGCATGCTGAGCCTTTGGTTAATTCCTCTTCCTGGTGGGAAATGAGAGTTAAATTTGCCCGTTCAGACACCTCCAGCTAGCCTCTCATTGGTTCTCGCTATTCCTGTTCATCTTCCGCAGAAATTGCAAACTGGGCCAAACAGGAGGTTAAAGGCACTGACTCTCCAAGTCGGGAGAGTGTTAGTAAAGCATCTGGAATGTTGCACCCGAGTACCAGGGTACGAAAACTGAGACATATTTGAACACGTCTCCCGATCACATGGTTGATCATACTCTGGGTTCCACATGCATGTTTTAGCTGAAGGAAGAATACCTTAAACCTGGGTAGTTGAAACCCGTGGAATGGGTACCATGCAATATGACTTCAAAGGGTCTTCATTTGCTCACCGAACCTCTCCAATCCTATCACTGCTGCGTTTATGCCCCTGTACACATGCTTGATTCTCTTTCGGAGACATAGCAATCCATAGGTTTTAAGATACTTACTAGTCAGGTACATTCTTTGGCGTTTAATATGGGGTGTTGAGTCCATTTCGTTGAACAAGGAGTAGCTCTTGTCTATTCCATATTTGGCTTAAGGAACTTTATCTGTGCTCATTTCAATCTCTGGTTTTATGCAGCACCCCAACTCACCTTTCCCCTTAAGCAAGCATAAGTTGGTTCTAAATTTGAGACCCTGTTCTGTTTTGGAATGCAGTTCCTGTGTAGCCAAGTTTCCATTCCGTGTATTACTGATATCTTATGATGTTTCTTTTTCTGTGTGACTTATTTCAGTTAGAATCATCATACCTGAATCCACTCATTATGCTGCTACGGGCCTGATGACATAGATTTCATTGCTGAGTGACACTGCATTGTACGTAAGTACCACAAGTTCTTTATCCATTTTTCACTTTCTGTGATATTGAACTTGTACGGTAAACGAGGTTCTTGTAAACGGAGGCGTCCCAAACTTTGGGGTGGCTGTGTTTTTGATTTTAATTTCCCTAAGCTATAGGACCATAAGTGGAAGTGCCCTAGGCTCTGTTGCTTTGTTTTTTAGATGTTTCAGGAAACACCATACACTTCTCCTGAGTGTCTGTTGGCAATTTACATCCCGCCCATCAGCATAACAAGGCTCCCAGTTCTCCATGGCCTGTCCTGCCTTTCTGGATTTTACACTTTTTTCAGATGGCCCTTTTGACCGGGGGGAAGTGAGACTTCATTGTAGTGCAGATTTCCTTTGCAAGCTTGCTTGGTTGGCCAAAAAGGGCGTATGCGTTTTTTCCTGAATATATTCAGGAAAAAACGCATACGCCCTTTTTGGCCAAGTGCATCATTGTGGACGTTCTGCCTCTTTTCCTATGCTTTCAATGCAATTCCAGTCTACCTCCTGAAATCGGTTTCCTGCAATTCTGCCCCGCTTTCAAGTCCTCTTGGCAGCCTTCCTTCAGTCTATTTTTGGACGATAGCTGTCATTTATAACTCTGCAGGTTTGTGAATTACAGTGCCCCTGAGCTCCTTTCTTCAACTCGCTTTCTTGTGACCTGGCCGCAACACCGCAGGATGTCTTCAGGCCCTAATCTGGTTCTGGCACGGCATTCTGAGCCTTTGGTTAATTCCTCTTCCTGGTGGGAAATGAGAGTTAAATTTGCCCATCCAGACACCTCCAGCTAGTCTCTCATTGATTCTCGCTATTCCTGTTCATCTTCCGCAGAAATTGCAAACTGGGCCAAACAGGAGGTTAAAGGGACTGACTCTCCAAGTGGGGAGAGTGTTAGTAAAGCGTCTGGAATGTTGCACCCGAGTACCAGGGTACGAAAACGGAGACATATTTGAACACGTCTCCCGATCACATGGTTGATCATACTCTAGGTTCCACATGCATGTTTTAGCTGAAGGAAGAATACCTTAAACCTTGGTAGTTGAAACCCATGGAATGGGTACCATGCAATATGACTTCAAAGGGTCTTCATTTGCTCACGAACCTCTCCAGTCCTATCACTGCTGTGTTTATGCCCCTGTACACATGCTTGATTCTCTTTTGGAGACATAGCAATCCATAGGTTTTAAGATACTTACTAGTCAGGTACATTCTTAGGCGTTTAATATGCGGTGTTGAGTCCATTTCGTTGAGCAAGGAGTAGCTCTTGTCTACTCGATATTTGGCTTAAGGAACTTTATCTGTGCTCATTTCAATCTCTGGTTTTATGCAGCACCCCAACTCACCTTTCCCCTTAAGCAAGCATAAGTTGGTTTTCTAAATTTGAGACCCTGTTCTGTTCTGTAATTCAGTTCCTGTGTAGCCAAGTTTACATTCCGTGTATTACTGATATCTTATGATGTTTCTTTTTCTGTGTGACTTATTTCAGTTAGAATCATCATACCTGAATCCACTCATTGTGCTGCTAAGGGCCTGATGACATAGATTTCATTGCTGAGTGTTATTGCTTTGTAAGTAAATACCACAACTTCTTTATCCATTTTTTATTTTCTGCGATATTGAACTTGTACTGTAAACGAGGTTCTTGTAAACAGAGCCGTCCCAAACTTTGGGGTGGCTGTGTCTTTTTGATTTTAATTTCCCTAAGCTAGAGGACCATAAGTGGAAGTGCCCTAGGCTCTGTTGCTTTGTTTTTTAGATGTTTCAGGAAACACCATACACTTCTCCAGAGTGTCTGTTGGCAATTTACATCCCGCCCATCAGCATAAGAAGGCTCCCAGTTCTCCATGGCCTGTCGTGCCTTTATGGATTTTACACTTTTTTCAGATGGCCCTTTTGACCAGGTGGAAGTGAGACTTCATTGTAGTGCAGATATCCTTTGCAAGCTTGCTTGGTTGGCCAAAAAGTGCGTATGCGTTTTTTCCTGAATATATTCAGGAAAAAACACATACGCCCTTTTTGGCCAAGTGCATCATTGTGGAGTTTCTGACTCTCTTCATATGCTTTCAATGCAATTCCAGTCTACCTCCTGAAATCGGTTTCCTGCAATTCTGCCTTGCTTTCAATGCCTCTCCATAGCCTTACCTCAATATATTTTTTAAAAATAGTTGGCCTTTATAACTCTGCAGGTTTTTGAATTGCAGTGGCCCTTAGCTCCATTTTTTAGCTCTTATTTTTGTGGTATTGCCCCATAACCACAGGATTCCTTGAAGCCCTATTTTTCTCCTGGGGCACCTGCTGTGCCTTTGGTTAATTCTTCTTACTGATGTGATATTAGAGTGACATGTGCCCATTGAAACCGCTACAGCTAGTTCCTCACTGGTTCCCCCTATTCCCATTCATCCTCTGCACTAACTGCAGACTGTGCGATACCAGAACTTAAAGGCATTGACTCCATGTGGGGATGTTGTTAGTAAAGCGGCTGGAATGTCGATCCGGAGCCCCAGGAGAGGAAAAATGAGGTGCGTTTTAGAAACCTTTCCCGATCATATGGTATACCAGTCGCTGGGTTTCCCAAGCATGGTTTAGCTGTAGGAAGATTCCCTTCAACCTGGAGTGTTGGGACCCTTGGAATGAGTAGCATGAAATATTGCATTAAACTTTCGGCAGTTGCTCACCAAAGCTCACCAATCCTGTCAGCCCCAAGTGTCCAGCCTTATGTCTTATCCAGCTGTGGGTTTATATGTGGTCAATCCAGGTTGTATCACAGCCCCTGAGCGAATTTTGTAAGAATTTTTCTCTCTTTCATTGTTTCAGCGTTTTGTTTTTAAAATTTATTTCTATAATGGGGTTTAGCTCCTTTTCACTGCTGTGTTTGTGCCGCTCTGCACACACTTGATTCCCTTATGGAGATATATCAATACATGGGTTTTAAGATTCTTATTCCTCAGATATATTTCTCTGCGGTGTATAGGGAGTGTTGAGGCCAGTTCATTGAGCAAGGTGTAGATCTTGTCTAATACCTATTTGGTTTATTGAACGGTATCTGTGCTAATTTCAAACTCTGGTTTTATGCATCACCCCACCTCTCCTTTCCCCTTAAGCTGACATAAGTGTGTTTTCTAAATGTGAGACACTGTTCTGTTCTGTAATTCATTTCTTGTGCAGCCATATTTACCCTCCCTCTATAAGTGATATCTTATGATATGTTTCTTTTTCTGTTTGACTTATTTCAAGTAGTATTATCGGACCTAAATCCACTCTTTATCCTTCTACTAGCCTTATTACATTGATTTCATGGTGAAGAGATATTCCATTGTACATAAGTACCACATCTTCTTTATCCATTGTTCTCTTTCCTGGGATATTTAAGGTGTACTGAAGTTGAGGTTCTTGTAAACAGAGTAGCCCTAAACTGTGGTGTGCTTGTGTCTTGTTGATTTTTAGACTTCCCTAGATATACTCCCATGATTGGAAGTGTCCTATGCTCTGTAGCTCTGTTTTTTAGATGATTTAGGAACCACCATACACTTCTCCAGAGTGGCTCTCGGCAGTTCACACACTGCCCATCAGCGTATAAAGGCTCCCTCTTCTCCATGGCCTGTCCTGCATTTCTGGTTTTTACAATTTTTTAGGATGGCCCTTTTGACCGGTGGGAAGTGAGACTTCTTTGTTGTGCACATTTGCATTGCTTGCTTGCTTCGTTGCCCATAAAGTGCGTATGCGTTTTTTCCTGGATATAATCAGGAAAAAACGCATACGCCCTTTTGGGCCAACTGCATCATTGTCGAAATTCTGCCGTTTTTCATGTGCGTTAAAGATGAGTCCAATCTATCTCTTGAAATCTGTTTCTTGCAATTCTGTCTTGCATTCAGATCCTCTTCTTTGCCTTACCTCAACATATTTTTGGACGTTAGTTTTCATTTATAACTCTGCAGGTTTGTGAATTGCAGTGACCCTGAGCTCCATTTTTTAAGTTGCTCTTTTGTGAGCTGGCCTCAAACCCGCAGGATTGCTTCAGGCCCTATTTTGGCTCCGGCGAGGCAGGCTGAGCCTTTCTTTAATTCTTATTCTTAATGGGAAATTAGAGTGATATGTGCCCGTCCAAACCCCTACAACTCTTCTCTCATTGGTTCCCCCTCTTCCCGTTCATCCTCCTCACAATTTGCAAAATGTGTGAAACAGAAGTTTAAATGTGCTGATTCTCCAAGTGGGGAGATTCTAAGTAGCGTGGCTGGAATGGTGAACAGGAGCACCAGGAGAGGATAAATGAGGTGCATTTTAGACACATCTCCCGATCACATGGTGTACAGTCCTCTGGGTTTTCCATGCATGTTTTAGCTGTAGGAAGATCCCTTGAACCTGCAGATTTGGGACCCATTGAATGGGTACCAGGTAGTATTACTTTAAAGGGTGTGCATTTCCTCACCCAACCTCACATTTCTCTTAGCACAAACAGTTTCCAGCCTTATGTCTCATCCTGCTGTGGGTCTAGATGTGTTCAATCCATGTTGCATCACCGTCCCTGAGGAAAAGTTGTAAGAGGTTTTCTCTGTCTCTCTGTCGTTTATTTTTTTCAATTTATTACTATATTGGTTACAGCTGATTTTCAAAGCTCTGTTTCTTGCTGCTGTACATCCACTTGATTCGCGTACAGAGAGACATCAATAAATTCTTTTTCAGATTCTTACCAGTCGTATATATTCTTTTCTGGTGACTTGAGTGTGCTGAGTGCAGTTCTTTTAGCTACCGTGTAGGCCTTGTTGATTATCAGTTTGGTATTTGGAATGGTATCTTTGCTAATTTCAACCTCCTGGATGATGCCTCACCCCTCCCCACCTTTCCCGTTTAGCAGCCTTATGCGTGTTTTCTACATATTTGACTATGTTTTTGTTTTGTAATTTATTTCATGTGTAGCCATTTTGGATTCCACCTTTAAGTGATATCTTATGATATGTGTCTTTTTCTTTTTGAATTCTGTCACTTAGAATGATCATACGTAACTCCTCCGGAGTTGTTACAACTGGCCATATTTCATTGATTTCCAGGCTGAATAATATTCCACTCTACCTAAGTACCACACCTCTATCCATTTTTTCCCTCCAGAGACATTTAAGTTATATCCTAGTCGAGGATCTTTTAAACAGAGAGGGGGTAAACATTGGGGTGCCTGTGTCCTCTCGATTTTTGTTTTTCCCAAGATATACGCCCATGAGTGCAAGTGCCCTGTGCTCTGTAGCTCATTTTTTAGATGCTTTAGTAAACACAATACACTTCTCCAGAATGGCCGTTGGCAATATACATTTCCACTATAAGTCTCACAGGGCTCCCTCTTCTCGTTGCCCTGTCCTGCATTTCTGTTGTTTACGCTTTATGAGGATGGCTCTTCTGACTGATGCGAAGTGATATCTTTTGTAGTATTGACTTCCAGTGCCCACCTGTTTGGTTGGCTAAAAAAGTGTATGCCCTTTTCTTGAATATATACAGAAAAGAACGCATACACCCTTTTTGGCCAACTGCAATGTTGGCAATGTTCAGCTCCTTTTCTTGTGCTTAATGGCGAGTCCTTTCTACCTCCTCAAATCCCTTTCCTGCCATTCTCCCTTGCTTACAAGTCCTTTTCTCTGACTTTCCTCAAGACATTTTTCAGTGATGGATATTTTCAACTCTGCAGTTTTGTGAATTTTACTGCCCCTGAGTTCCATTGTTCAACTCGTGTTTATGGGAACTGGCCACAAAGCAGCAGGATTTCCTCAAGCCCTATACTGTTTCCATGGGCAACCCTAGCCTTTGGTCAATTCGTCTTCCTGATTGGAAATTAGAGTGACATGTGCCTGTCTGAACACCTAGGACTTGTCTCTCATTGTTCCTCATCCTTCCGCTTCATCCTCTGGACAAATTCCAAACTGTACGCAACAGGATGTTGACAGTGCTGACATCTCCAAGTGGGGAGACTGTTAGTAAAGACGCTGGAGGGGTGAACCCGAGCACCAGGAGATGAGGAGATGAGATGCCTTTTCCAAACTCTTCCCGATCAGACGGTATACCATCCTCTGGGTGTGACAGACATGTTTTAGCAGTAGGAAGAGTCCCATTCATGTAAGGAGAACACCAGGGCTTTTTCAAAATCAGTGTCTCCCCGAAACCCAAACTGGGGAAGTTTTTAAGCTACGGCTACACATATGTTCATTAAGGGCCTTGGGAAGTAGGCAGAGTCCAAACTTTAGATGATTGAAGTCTTCAGGGTCAGAAGCACTCACCACCAGCTTCCCTTAGGCTACACTTTAACTGTCATTGATAGATGATGTCAATAAAAATATCTATTCTTTTTCAGATTATTTCCCCTTATAGGTTATTGCAAAATGTTGAGTGTAGTTCCCTGTGCTATACAGTAGTTCCTTGTTGATGATCTATTTTATACATAGCAGTGTGTATGTGTTCATTCCAAACTGTTAATTTATCCCTCCTCCCACCTTTCCCCTTTGGTAATAATAAATTATAAGATTTTATACTTCTCAGAAATGGGGGAGCTGAAAGAGAGGTATCATTTTCAATGGAAAAGCATTTAAAACAAGATTGAAGGTTTAACCAAGATTATTAGCTGTACATCCTTGGAAAGAAATCACTTCGTTTCTCTAATATTGACCTGACAAATAAGACAAACCTTTTCACTGAACTTGCTTATAAAAAGTGATGGAAATATCAAATGGAAGTGTTAAAAACATCTTATTTTACCCGAGCCTTATACACTGTTCTATGTTAACTACAGTTTGGCTCACACATCTGTTCATTGAGGTTACAATAGTCTCAATTTCTGTTACTGATCCTCCAGAGTGGACCCCAACAAGTGTCCCCCTGCCCAGTGTCATTGGGGCCAACAGATCGAGACTGAGTTTGGTTCACAAGCAAAGGAAACTTTATATTTTGATCAGAGAATGGAGAGGTGAGAGCATGCACTACCCCGTGGGCTGTGGGCTGGGCTGCTGTGTAGAGATCCTGTCAGAGTCAGTGGGAGGGAGGGAGGCGGCGGAGCTCTCGAGGGCCGGGTTGGCTGTAGCTCAGGCTCTATATCGTGGAGTCTGCACTGGGCCCCAGGAGCTGAGGTGTCGACCCAGCCATTCTGCACTAGGAAATCTGGTCTGAAGTGCCGGGTGTGGAACCTCTGCATGCGGGACCCTAGGAGCACGTGAAATTAGACAAAGCACAAAGGATAAAAAAGGTTAGACTTGACTTTATTGCCCAGATTCTATTTTTATCTCCCAGGGATTTTTAATGGGCTTTGCTGGGGACAAACCCCTCCTCTGCCTTTTGTCCCGTTCCTCATTCTTGGAGTGCTGAGGGTGCAGACCCTTCTTCTGTAACTGCTGAGTGCTGAGTTGGGAGCCCTCATACCCTGGGGCGAGGGTCAGAGCTTCTCCCCAGCAGCCTCCCGGTGACGTTGATTGTCCCCAGGACCCCTGCCTCCCTGCTCGTCCACCTGAGCACCAGCATTGGAAGTGTTATAGATTCTAATGACCTTTAAGGGTCCAGGAAAGAGATGTGCAGAGACGCTGTGGGGGCCGGTTTCACCCCGCCCCACATTTGTTCGGCCACCTTAGGCTGACCGTCTCTGCCAGCCTAGATGCTCTGACCAGTAGTCTGCGCTTTCTTCAGTTAGGCCCCTGAATTAACGTACAAACAGCACCAGGTGTCAGAGCCCTGCCCGCTCAACTCCCAGACAGTCCAGGGTCAGTGGTGACCAAGGACCATGATGGCTACTGAGTCAACAGCCTTTTGAAGTAAACAGGAGTCCAGCCGGTCTTATTGGCCACCATCATCACGGTGTCTGTAGGCTTTTCTATGGTGACAGTGTGGTATACTGTTCCCCCGCCAAGATTATTAGCTCCCCTCTGGGTGCAGTAAGTCCTGCAAGCAGTAGTCTACTCTTTTGGGACACACTCTTGTTGTTTTATGAGAGAAACTCCAGGTCAAGTGATGTTCACACGAGTCGTCATGGTGCCCTGTTGCCCCCGGTTATCTCTCTGGATGTTGGAGTTGGAGGGCCTCCTCACTCGAGGTCGGTGTGCCCACGGAGCGAACCCTGCAACTTCAGGGCATGGTTGGTGGTTAGGATCACCACGTGGGGTCCTTTTCCCTTAGGAGGGAGGTGGCCTTTTGGGCTGCTGATTTCCAGGTTTTTAGATACCGCCAGTATCTTGGCCAGATGTGGCAGTGGGCCAAGCCCCTTAGTGACCGTAGTTTATCCTACCTGGATGGCATTCTTGCATTGTTCCATTTCAAGTGGTCCCAGTTTTTGCACTAATTCCCCAATGGCGATTCACCTTTCACCGGGAATGTAAAGGTCAAAGGGTTTAGCTAAATTAGGGAGTTCCAGGGCAAGGGTCTGAATTGACTGCTCTTTCCATTCTTGAAAGGCCACTTCTGGATTCTATTCAAAAGGATCATCATCTTTTCCTTTCAGTGTTTCATATAGAGGCCCAGGTAGTAGACTGTGGTTAGGGATCCAGAAGCAGCAAACCCTGGCCTCCCCAGGAACCCCTAAGCTGTCTTCTAGTTTTAGAAAGGGGTAAGGCTGAAAATGGTTTCTTCCCTTTCCTGGGATGGGCTTCTCTGACCTTCTGTGAGAATGAAGCCCAGGCAGGTCACCGCAGTCTGTGATATTTGAGCTTTTTCTTGGACAACTTCTATCCTTTATTGGCTTGGTAGTTCAGAGGCCTCCTTAGTAGGGTTGGTGATCAGAATGTCGTCTGCATATTGAAGGAGGGTTTCCTTTTCCAGAGGTAGAACTTTTAGGTCTTTAGCTAAGCTTTCCCCAAAGATGGTGTGGGAATTTTTGCACCCTTGGGGCCAGACGGCCCGGAAGTATTGTTTTAGTTGTATGTGGAGTCCTGCCACTCACAAGCCAAAATTTCTTGTGACTTTGGGACTAATGGAATACAAAAGAAGGCATCATTGAAGACTAATACAGAATACCATGTCCTGGTGGTTGGTAGAATGACCAGCAGGGTGTAGGAATTAGGAGCAACTGGAGGTATATCCTCGGTGGCTTCACTGACTGTCCTGACATCCTTTACCAGGTCCCCAGCAGCCCATGGGGCTCTCGTGGTCAGACCAATCCCAGAATATGGAGCTCACCTGGGCAGGTACCCCACCCCCACCCCAGCCCACGGGGCTCTCGTGGTCAGGCCCCTCCCAGGATACAGAGCTACCCTTGCAGGTACCGTGGCAGGGCTGGGCACACAGGAACCGTGCACATAGCCCTCATTGCAGAGCACCCCCAGCTCACCTGTCGCTCAGAGCTGACACAGAGCACCTCAGAGCAGGACTTGAACTAACAAACAGCAGCTGCGACAGGTCTGTGACCCTGGGCATCACTCCGTGAGGCCTCCCTCCACCTGGTCTTCCAGAGACTTCCACTGCACCCGGGGCACCAGGCCTCTGTCTCCAACCACCACCCACCCCTCCTCTGCCTGACTCCTGGGTTCCTCTCATTAGGAGAGGGTTTTCTTGAAGTTGTCTCCCACTCATGGGCCAGATAAAATGATTAGAAAACAAGCCAAAGCTGCAGCCCCTTGTCTATCCTGACTCTCAGGAGCCCACACCTGTTCCTTGGACCTGGCCGGTTCAGCAAGTTCCATTTTCTGCAACTGTGAGCCCCTGAGGGGTGATGATTGGCTGACCTGGGCAGCCTTACCGTGCCGGCCAGCCCTCCCCAGGTGTGCCTGGGTTGAGATCAATATAAATACCACTCCAGGCAGCAAGAGCCCCTGCAGCCGTGCCTGACGCCATTTTCTCTGCCCTGTCAGCAGTCTCGGGGCTGGGCTGGTGGGAGGGAGTGAGAGGCCACGGCTTTGTGGGTGGCCCAGTGTGAGTGGGGCTCTGCTGGACTTTCTGCAGCAGTTGCCAGGCTGCCACCTGCTAAAGAAGAGGATGTGTCACCCATACCTGCTGCTGGAATTTCTCCCTGGGCAGAGGTGAGGAAGGAAAAAAGCAGTGGGGGCAGGGACAGGACGGGTATCTCAGGCAGGGAAATGGAAATCTTCCAGAAGAGCACCCAGGGCCAGGACCATCCTGGCTGGCCTGCGGGCACCAAGTCGGCCGGCATGCTGTCACTCGTGTGGCTCTATGGCCCTTCCTCTAGGCTTTCAAGTCCTTGTATATATTCAGGTGTTTTACCTGGGACGGGTGGGAATAGTTCAGCAGCAACTGGCCTGGGGCTCAGCTCACGTTTACTCACAGATGCCTCGGCACGGTGCCCCAGCTTTGCAATGAGGACGCTTGTTGCGTGGGGGCTGCTGGCTGAATGGGAGACGATTCCCCACCACTGACCAACTTCAGAATTGTTTACAACTGGAGCAAGTGCCCTGATACGGTTTTCCTCTGTGTAACTGGTGGGTTCTGTGTTTTTTTTCTCTTTTTCGTTTTTGGTTCAAGGTAGATTTTATTCCTCTTTTTTGTATTTACAGATATAAGCATGGAAATAATTTATTCATATAAATACATGTATGTGCAGGGAATAATTGTTTTTTCTGTTTTATTTTTTAAATTTTATTTCTTTTTAATTTTGAATTTTATTTTATATTTTTATACAGCAGGTTCTTATTGGTTATCTATTTTATACATATAAATGTATACATGCCAATCCCAGTCTCTCAACTCCTCCCACCACCACCCCCCCAACAGCTTTCCCCCCTTGTTGTCCATACGTTTGTTGTCTACATCTGTTGCTCTATTTATGCCTTGCAAAATGGTTAATCTGTACAGTTTTTCTAGGTTCCACATATATGCATGAATATACAAGATTTGTTTTTCTCTTTCTGACTTACTTCACTCTGTATGACAGTCTCTAGATCCATCGACGTCTCTACAAATGACCCAATTTCATTCCTTTTCATGGCTTAGTAATATTCCATTTTATATATGTACCACAGCTTTATGCATTCGTCTGTCTGTGGGCATTTAGGTTGCTTCCATTACCTCGATATTGTAAATAGTGATGCAATGAACATTGCGGTGAATGACTCTTTTTGATTTATGGTTTTGTCTGGGTATATGTCCAGTACTGGGATTGCTGTATCCTATGGTAATTCTATTGTTAGTTTCTTAAGAAATTCCATATTGTTCTCCATAATGACTGTATCAATTTATATTCCCAACAATAGTGGAAGAGGGTTCCTTTTCTCCACACCCTTTCCAGCATTTTTTGTTTGTAGATTTTCAATGATGCCTATTCTACCAGGTGTGAGGTGATACCTCATTGTTGAATCCATTTCGTTGAGCAAGGGGTAGCTCTTGTCTATTACATATTTGGCTTATGGAACGGTATCTGTGCTAATTTCAAACTCTGCTTTTATGCAGTACCCCAACTCACCTTCCCCCTTAAGCAGGCATAAGTTGGTTTTCTAAACTTGAGACCCTGTTCTGTTTTGTAATTCAGTTCATGTGTAGCCAAGATCACATTCCGTGTATTAGTGATACCTTATGATGTTTCTTTTTCTGTGTGACTTATTTCACTTAGAATCATCGTGCCTCAATCCACTCATTATGCTGGTACGGGCCTGGTGACATAGATTTCATTGCTGAGTGGTATTCTGTTGTACATAAGTACCGCAACTTCTTTATCCATTATTTGCTCTCTGGGATATTTAACTTGTGCCGTAGAAGAGATTTCTGTAAAAAGACCCATCCCAAATTTTGGGGTTGCTGTGTCTTTTTGATATTAATTTCCCTAAGCTATAGGACCATAAGTGGAAGTGCCCTAGGCTCTGTTGCATTGTTTTTTAGATGTTTCAGGAAACACAATACACATCTCCCGAGTGTCTGTTGGCAATTTACATCCCGCCCATCAGCATAACAAGGCTCCCAGTTCTCCATGGCCTGTCCTGCCTTTCTTGGTTTTACACTTTTTTCAGATGGCCCTTTTGACCGGGGGGAAGTGAGACTTCATTGTAGTGCAGATTTCCTTTGCAAGCTTGCTTGGTTGGCCAAAAAGGGCGTATGCGTTTTTTCCTGAATATATTCAGGAAAAAACGCATACGCCCTTTTGGCAAAGTGCATCATTGTGGACGTTCTGCCTCTTTTCCTATGCTTTCAATGCAATTCCAGTCTACCTCCTGAAATCGGGTTCCTGCAATTCTGCCCCGCTTTCAAGTCCTCTTGGCAGCCTTACTTCAGTCTATTTTTGGACGATAGCTGTCATTTATAACTCTGCAGGTTTGTGAATTACAGTGCCCCTGAGCTCCTTTCTTCAACTCGCTTTCTTGTGACCTGGCCGCAACACCGCAGGATGG
Organism: Delphinus delphis; assembly: GCF_949987515.2. Lineage (NCBI taxonomy): Eukaryota > Metazoa > Chordata > Mammalia > Artiodactyla > Delphinidae > Delphinus > Delphinus delphis. Next base: position 76,177 of record NW_027192939.1, on the reverse strand, counting down.
CTTCAGGCCCTAATCTGGTTCCGGCACGGCACGCTGAGCCTCTGGTTATTTCCTCTTCCTGGTGGGAAATGAGAGTTATATTTGCCCGTCCAGACACCTCCAGCTAGTCTCTCATTGGTTCTCGCTATTCTGTTCATCTTCCGCAGAAATTGCAAACTGGGCCAAACAGGAGGTTAAAGGCGCTGACTCTCCAAGTGGGGAGAGTGTTAGTAAAGCGTCTGGAATGTTGCACCCGAGTACCAGGGGAGGAAAACTGAGCCATATTTGAACACGTCTCCCGATCACATGGTTGATCATACTCTGGGTTCCACATGCATGTTTTAGCTGAAGGAAGAATACCTAAAACCTGGGTAGTTGAAACCCGTGGAATGGGTACCATGCAATATGACTTCAAAGGGTCTTCATTTGCTCACCGAACCTCTCCAATCCTATCACTGCTGCGTTTATGCCCCTGTACACATGCTTGATTCTCTTTCGGAGACATAGCAATCCCTAGGTTTTAAGATACTTACTAGTCAGGTACATTCTTAGGCATTTAATATGCGGTGTTGAGTCCATTTCTTTGAGCAAGGAGTAGCTCTTGTCTATTCCATATTTGGCTTAAGGAACTTTATCTGTGCTCATTTCAATCTCTGGTTTTATGCAGCAACCCAACTCACCTTTCCCCTTAAGCAAGCATAAGTTGGTTTTCTAAATTTGAGAACCTGTTCTGTTTTGGAATTCAGTTCCTGTGTAGCCAAGTTTACATTCCGTGTATTAGTGATATCTTATGATGTTTCTTTTTCTGTGTGACTTATTTCAGTTAGAATCATCGTACCTGAATCTACTCATTATGCTGCTACGGGCCTGATGACATAGATTTCATTGCTGAGTGATACTGCATTGTACGTAAGTAACACAACTTCTTTATCCATTTTTCACTTTCTGTGATATTGAACTTGTACGGTAAACGAGGTTCTTGTAAACAGAGGCGTCCCAAACTTTCCGGTGGCTGTGTCTTTTTGCTTTTAATTTCCCTAAGCTATAGGACCATAAGTGGAAGTGCCCTAGGCTCTGTTGCTTTGTTTTTTAGATGTTTCAGGAAACACCATACACTTCTCCTGAGTGTCTGTTGGCAATTTACATCCCGCCCATCAGCATAACAAGGCTCCCAGTTCTCCATGACCTGTCCTGCCTTTCTGGATTTTACACTTTTTTCAGATGGCCCTTTTGACCGGGGGGAAGTGAGACTTCATTGTAGTGCAGATTTCCTTTGCAAGTTTGCTTGGTTGGCCAAAAAGGGCGTATGCGTTTTTTCCTGAATATATTCAGGAAAAAACGCATACGCCCTTTTTGGCCAAGTGCATCATTGTGGACGTTCTGCCTCTTTTCCTATGCTTTCAATGCAATTCCAGTCTACCTCCTGAAATCGGTTTCCTGCAATTCTGCCCCGCTTTCAAGTCCTCTTGGCAGCCTTACTTCAGTCTATTTTTGGACGATAGCTGTCATTTATAACTCTGCAGGTTTGTGAATTACAGTGCCCCTGAGCTCCTTTCTTCAACTCGCTTTCTTGTGACCTGGCCGCAACACCGCAGGATGTCTTCAGGCCCTAATCTGGTTCCGGCCCGGCATGCTGAGCCTTTGGTTAATTCCTCTTCCTGGTGGGAAATGAGAGTTATATTTGCCCGTCCAGACACCTGCAGCTAGCCTCTCATTGGTTCTCGCTATTCCTGTTCATCTTCCGCAGAAATTGCAAACTGGGCCAAACAGGAGGTTAAAGGCGGGGACTCTCCAAGTGGGGAGAGTGTTAGTAAAGCGTCTGGAATGTTGCACCCGAGTACCAGGGGAGGAAAACTGAGACATATTTGAACACGTCTCCCGATCACATGGTTGATCATACTCTGGGTTCCACATGCATGTTTTAGTTGAAGGAAGAATACCTAAAATCTGGGTAGTTGAAACCCGTGGAATGGGTACCATGCAATATGACTTCAAAGGGTCTTCATTTGCTCACTGAACCTCTCCAATCCTATCACTGCTGCGTTTATGCCCCTGTACACATGCTTGATTCTCTTTCAGAGACATAGCAATCTATAGGTTTTAAGATACTTACTAGTCAGGTACATTCTTAGGCGTTTAATATGCGGTGTTGAGTCCATTTCGTTGAGCAAGGAGTAGCTCTTGTCTATTCCATATTTGGCTTAAGGAACTTTACCTGTGCTCATTTCAATCTCTGGTTTTATGCAGCAAGCCAACTCACCTTTCCCCTTAAGCAAGCATAAGTTGGTTTTCTGAATTTGAGACCCTGTTCTGTTCTGTAATTCAGTTCCTGTGTAGCCAAGTTTACATTCCGTGTATTACTGATATCTTATGATGTTTCTTTTTCTGTGTGACTTATTTCAGTTAGAATCATCATACCTGAATCCACTCATTGTGCTGCTAAGGGCCTGATGACACAGATTTCATTGCTGCGTGATATTGCTTTGTAAGTAAATACCACAAATTCTTTATCCATTTTTCACTTTCTGAGATGTTGAACTTGTACTGTAAACGAGGTTCTTGTAAACAGAGCCGTTCCAAACTTTGGGGTGGCTGTGTCTTTTTGATTTTAATTTCCCTAAGCTATAGGACCATAAGTGGAAGTGCCCTAGGTTCTGTTGCTTTGTTTTTTAGATGTTTCAGGAAACACCATACACTTCTCCCGAGTGGTTGTTGGCAATTTACATCCCGCCCATCAGCATAAGAAGGCTCCCAGTTCCCCATGGCCTGTCCTGCCTTTCTGGATTTTACACTTTTTTCAGATGGCCCTTTTGACCGAGGGGAAGTGAGACTTCATTGTAGTGCAGATTTCCTTTGCAAGCTTGCTTGGTTGGCCAAAAAGGGCGTATGCGTTTTTTCCTGAATATATTCAGGAAAAAACGCATACGCCCTTTTTGGCCAAGTGCATCATTGTGGACGTTCTGCCTCTTTTCCTATGCTTTCAATGCAATTCCAGTCTACCTCCTGAAATCGGTTTCCTGCAATTCTGCCCCGCTTTCAAGTCCTCTTGGCAGCTTTACTTCAGTATATTTTTGGACGATAGCTGTCATTTATTACTCTGCAGGTTTGTGAATTACAGTGCCCCTGAGCTCCTTTCTTCAACTCGCTTCCTTGTGACCTGGCCGCAACACCGCAGGATGGCTTCAGGCCCTAATCTGGTTCTGGCACGGCACACTGAGCCTTTGGTTATTTCCTCTTCCTGGTGGGAAATGAGAGTTAAATTTGCCCGTCCAGACACCTCCAGCTAGCCTCTCATTGGTTCTCGCTATTCCTGTTCATCTTCCGCAGAAATTGCAAACTGGGCCAAACAGGAGGTTAAAGGCACTGACTCTCCAAGTGGGGAGAGTGTTAGTAAAGCGTCTGGAATGTTGCACCCGAGTACCAGGGGAGGAAAACTGAGACATATTTGAACACGTCTCCCGTTCACATGGTTGATCATACTTGGGTTCCACATGCATGTTTTAGCTGAAGGAAGAATACCTAAAACCTGGGTAGTTGAAACCCGTGGAATGGGTACCATGCAATATGACTTCAAAGGGTCTTCATTTGCTCACCGAACCTCTCCAATCCTATCACTGCTGCGTTTATGCCCCTGTACACATGCTTGATTCTCTTTCGGAGACATAGCAATCCATAGGTTTTAAGATACTTACTTGTCAGGTACATTCTTAGGCGTTTAATATGCCGTGTTGAGTCCATTTCGTTGAGCAAGGAGTAGTTCTTGTCTATTCCATATTTGGCTTAAGGAACTTTATCTGTGCTCATTTCAATCTCTGGTTTTATGCAGCACCCCAACTCACCTTTCCCCTTAAGCAAGCATAAGTTGGTTTTCGAAATTTGAGACCCTGTTCTGTTCTGTAATTCAGTTCCTGTCTAGCCAAGTTTATATTCCGTGTATTACTGATATCTTATGATGTTTCTTTTTCTGTGTGACTTATTTCAGTTAGAATCATCATACCTGAATCCACTCATTGTGCTGCTAAGGGCCTGATGACACAGATTTCATTGCTGAGTGATATTGCTTTGTAAGTAAATACCACAACTTCTTTATCCATTTTTCACTTTCTGCGATGTTGAACTTGTACAGTAAACGAGGTTCTTGTAAACGGAGGCGTCCCAAACTTTGGGGTGGCTGTGTCTTTTTGATTTAAATTTCCCTAAGCTTTAGGACCATAAGTGGAAGTGCCCTAGGCTCTGTTGCTTTGTTTTTTAGATGTTTCAGGAAACACCATACACTTCTCCCGAGTGTCTGTTGGCAATTTACATCCCGCCCATCAGCATAACAAGGCTCCCAGTTCTCCATGGCCTGTCCTGCCTTTCTGGATTTTACACTTTTTTCAGATGGCCCTTTTGACCGGGGGGAAGTGAGACTTCATTGTAGTGCAGATTTCCTTTGCAAGCTTGCTTGGTTGGCCAAAAAGGGCGTATGCGTTTTTTCCTGAATATATTCAGGAAAAAACGCATACGCCCTTTTTGGCCAAGTGCATCATTGTGGACGTTCTGCCTCTTTTCCTATGCTTTCAATGCAATTCCAGTCTACCTCCTGAAATCGGTTTCCTGCAATTCTGCCCCGCTTTCAAGTCCTCTTGGCAGCCTTACTTCAGTCTATTTTTGGACGATAGCTGTCATTTATAACTCTGCAGGTTTGTGAATTACAGTGCCCCTGAGCTCCTTTCTTCATCTCGCTTTCTTGTGAGCTGGCCACAACACCGCAGGATATCTTCAGGCCCTAATCTGGTTCTGGCATGGCACCCTGAGCCTTTGGTTAATTCCTCTTCCTGGTGGGAAATGAGAGTTAAATTTGCCCATCCAGACACCTCCAGCTAGTCTCTCATTGGTTCTCGCTATTCCTGTTCATCTTCCACAGAAATTGCAAACTGGGCCAAACAGGAGGTTAAAGGTACTGACTCTCCAAGTCGGGAGAGTGTTAGTAAAGCGTCTGGAATGTTGCACCCGAGTACCAGGGTACGAAACCTGAGACATATTTGAACATGTCTCCCGATCACACGGTTGATCATACTCTGGGTTCCACATGCATGTTTTAGCTGAAGGAAGAATACCTAAAACCTGGGTAGTTGAAACCCGTGGAATGGGTACCATGCAATATGACTTCAAAGGGTCTTCATTTGCTCACCGAACATCTCCAATCCTATCACTGCTGCGTTTATGCCCCTGTACACATGCTTGATTCTCTTTCGGAGACATAGCAATCCATAGGTTTTAAGATACTTACTAGTCAGGTACATTCTTAGGCGTTTAATATGCGGTGTTGTGTCCATTTCGTTGAGCAAGGAGTAGCTCTTGTCTATTCCATATTTGGCTTAAGGAACTTTATCTGTGCTCATTTCAATCTCTGGTTTTATGCAGCACCCCAACTCACCTTTCCCCTTAAGCAAGCATAAGTTGGTTTTCTAAATTTGAGACCCTGTTCTGTTCTGTAATTCAGTTCCTGTGTAGCCAAGTTTACATTCCGTGTATTACTGATATCTTATGATGTTTCTTTTTCTGTGTGACTTATTTCAGTTAGAATCATCATACCTGAATCCACTCATTGTGCTGCTAAGGGCCTGATGACATAGATTTCATTGCTGAGTGATATTGCTTTGTAAGTAAATACCACAACTTCTTTATCCATTTTTCACTTTCTGCAATGTTGAACTTGTACTGTAAACGAGGTTCTTGTAAACAGAGGCGTCCCAAACTTTGGGGTGGCTGTGTCTTTTTGATTTTAATTTCCCTAAGCTATAGGACCATAAGTGGCAGTGCCCTAGGCTCTGTTGCTTTGTTTTTTAGATGTTTCAGGAAACACCATACACTTCTCCCGAGTGGTTGTTGGCAATTTACATCCCGCCCATCAGCATAACAAGGCTCCCAGTTCTCCATGGCCTGTCCTGCCTTTCTGGATTTTACACTTTTTTCAGATGGCCCTTTTGACCGGGGGGAAGTGAGACTTCATTGTAGTGCAGATTTCCTTTGCAAGCTTGCTTGGTTGGCCAAAAAGGGCGTATGCGTTTTTTCCTGAATATATTCAGGAAAAAACGCATACGCCCTTTTTGGCCAAGTGCATCATTGTGGACGTTCTGCCTCTTTTCCTATGCTTTCAATGCAATTCCAGTCTACCTCCTGAAATTGGTTTCCTGCAATTCTGCCCCGCTTTCAAGTCCTCTTGGCAGCCTTACTTCAGTCTATTTTTGGACAATAGCTGTCATTTATAACTCTGCAGGTTTGTGAATTACAGTGCCCCTGAGCTCCTTTCTTCAACTCGCTTTCTTGTGACCTGGCTGCAACACCGCAGGATGTCCTCAGGCCCTAATCTGGTTCTGGCATGGCACGCTGAGCCTTTGGTTAATTCCTCTTCCTGGTGGGAAATGAGAGTTAAATTTGCCCATCCAGACACCTCCAGCTAGTCTCTCATTGGTTTTCGCTATTCCTGTTCATCTTCCACAGAAATTGCAAACTGGGCCAAACAGGAGGTTAAAGGGACTGACTCTCCAAGTGGGGAGAGTGTTAGTAAAGCGTCTGGAATGTTGCACCCGAGTACCAGGGTACGAAAACTGAGACATATTTGAACACGTCTCCCGATCACATGGTTGATCATACTCTAGGTTCCACATGCATGTTTTAGCTGAAGGAAGAATACCTTAAACCTGGGTAGTTGAAACCCGTGGAATGGGTACCATGCAGTATGACTTCAAAGGGTCTTCATTTGCTCACGAACCTCTCCAATCCTATCACTGCTGCGTTTATGCCCCTGTACACATGCTTGATTCTCTTTCGGAGACATAGCAATCCATAGGTTTTAAGATACTTACTAGTCAGGTACATTCTTAGGCGTTTAATATGCGGTGTTGAGTCCATTTCGTTGAGCAAGGAGTAGCTCTTGTCTATTCCATATTTGGCTTAAGGAACTTTATCTGTGCTCATTTCAATCTCTGGTTTTATGCAGCACCCCAACTCACCTTTCCCCTTAAGCAAGCATAAGTTGGTTTTCTAAATTTGAGACCCTGTTCTGTTCTGTAATTCAGTTCCTGTGTAGCCAAGTTTACATTCCGTTTATTACTGATATCTTATGATGTTTCTTTTTCTGTGTGACTTATTTCAGTTAGAATCATCATACCTGAATCCACTCATTGTGCTGCTAAGGGCCTGATGACATAGATTTCATTGCTGAGTGATATTGCTTTGTAAGTAAATACCACAAATTCTTTATCCATTTTTCACTTTCTGCGATGTTGAACTTGTACTGTAAACGAGGTTCTTGTAAACAGAGGCGTCCCAAACTTTGGGGTGGCTGTGTCTTTTTGATTTTAATTTCCCTAAGCTATAGGACCATAAGTGGCAGTGCCCTAGGCTCTGTTGCTTTGTTTTTTAGATGTTTCAGGAAACACCATACACTTCTCCTGAGTGTCTGTTGGCAATTTACATCCCGCCCATCAGCATAACAAGGCTCCCAGTTCTCCATGGCCTGTCCTGCCTTTCTGGATTTTACACTTTTTTCAGATGGCCCTTTTGACCGGGGGGAAGTGAGACTTCATTGTAGTGCAGATTTCCTTTGCAAGCTTGCTTGGTTGGCCAAAAAGGGCGTATGCGTTTTTTCCTGAATATATTCAGGAAAATACGCATACGGCCTTTTTGGCCAAGTGCATCATTGTGGACGTTCTGCCTCTTTTCCTATGCTTTCAATGCAATTCCAGTCTACCTCCTGAAATCGGTTTCCTGCAATTCTGCCCCGCTTTCAAGTCCTCTTGGCAGCCTTACTTCAGTCTATTTTTGGACGATAGCTGTCATTTATAACTCTGCAGGTTTGTGAATTACAGTGCCCCTGAGCTCCTTTCTTCAACTCGCTTTCTTGTGACCTGGCCGCAACACCGCAGGATGTCCTCAGGCCCTAATCTGGTTCTGGCATGGCACGCTGAGCCTTTGGTTAATTCCTCTTCCTGGTGGGAAATGAGAGTTAAATTTGCCCATCCAGACACCTCCAGCTAGTCTCTCATTGGTTTTCGCTATTCCTGTTCATCTTCCACAGAAATTGCAAACTGGGCCAAACAGGAGGTTAAAGGGACTGACTCTCCAAGTCGGGAGAGTGTTAGTAAAGCGTCTGGAATGTTGCACCCGAGTACCAGGGGAGGAAAACTGAGACATATTTGAACACGTCTCCCGATCACATGGTTGATCATACTCTGGGTTCCACATGCGTGTTTTAGCTGAAGGAAGAATAACTTAAACCTGGAGAGTTGAGACCCGTGGAATGGGTACCATGCAATAAGACTTCAAAGGGTCTTCATTTGCTCACCGAACCTCTCCAATCCTATCACTGCTGCGTTTATGCCCCTGTACACATGCTTGATTCTCTTTCGGAGACATAGCAATCCATAGGTTTTAAGATACTTACTAGTCAGGTACATTCTTAGGCGTTTAATATGCGGTGTTGAGTCCATTTCGTTGAACAAGGAGTAGCTCTTGTCTATTCCATATTTGGCTTAAGGAACTTTATCTGTGCTCATTTCAATCTCTGGTTTTATGCAGCACCCCAACTCACCTTTCCCCTTAAGCAAGCATAAGTTGGTTTTCTAAATTTGAGAACCTGTTCTGTTTTGGAATTCAGTTCCTGTGTAGCCAAGTTTACATTCCGTGTATTAGTGATATCTTATGATGTTTCTTTTTCTGTGTGACTTATTTCAGTTAGAATCATATTACCTGAATCTACTCATTATGCTGCTACGGGCCTGATGACATAGATTTCATTGCTGAGTGATACTGCATTGTACGTAAGTACCACAAGTTCTTTATCCATTTTTCACTTTCTGTGATATTGAACTTGTACGGTAAACGAGGTTCTTGTAAACAGAGGCGTCCCAAACTTTGGGGTGGCTGTGTCTTTTTGATTTTAATTTCCCTAAGCTATAGGACCATAAGTGGCAGTGCCCTAGGCTCTGTTGCTTTGTTTTTTAGATGTTTCAGGAAACACCATACACTTCTCCTGAGTGTCTCTTGGGAATTTACATCCCGCCCATCAGCATAACAAGGCTCCCAGTTCTCAATGGCCTGTCCTGCCTTTCTGGATTTTACACTTTTTTCAGATGGCCCTTTTGACCGGGGGGAAGTGAGACTTCATTTTAGTGCAGATTTCCTTTGCAAGCTTGCTTGGTTGGCCAAAAAGGGCGTATGCGTTTTTTCCTGAATATATTCAGGAAAAAACGCATACGCCCTTTTTGGCCAAGTGCATCATTGTGGACGTTCTGCCTCTTTTCCTATGCTTTCAATGCAATTCCAGTCTACCTCCTGAAATCGGTTTCCTGCAATTCTGCCCCGCATTCAAGTCCTCTTGGCAGCCTTACTTCAGTCTATTTTTGGACGATAGCTGTCATTTATAACTCTGCAGGTTTGTGAATTACAGTGCCCCTGAGCTCATTTCTTCAACTCGCTTTCTTGTGAGCTGGCTGCAACACCGCAGGATGGCTTCAGGCCCTAATCTGGTTCCGGCCCGGCAAGCTGAGCCTTTGGTTAATTCCTCTTCCTGGTGGGAAATGAGAGTTAAATTTGCCCGTTCAGACACCTCCAGCTAGCCTCTCATTGGTTCTCGCTATTCCTGTTCATCTTCCGCAGAAATTGCAAACTGGGCCAAACAGGAGGTTAAAGGCACTGACTCTCCAAGTCGGGAGAGTGTTAGTAAAGCATCTGGAATGTTGCACCCGAGTACCAGGGTACGAAAACTGTGACATATTTGAACACGTCTCCCGATCACATGGTTGATCATACTCTGGGTTCCACATGCATGTTTTAGCTGAAGGAAGAATACCTTAAACCTGGGTAGTTGAAACCGGTGGAATGGGTACCATGCAATATGACTTCAAAGGGTCTTCATTTGCTCACCGAACCTCTCCAATCCTATCACTGCTGCGTTTATGCCCCTGTACACATGCTTGATTCTCTTTCGGAGACATAGCAATCCATAGGTTTTAAGATACTTACTAGTCAGGTACATTCTTTGGCGTTTAATATGGGGTGTTGAGTCCATTTCGTTGAACAAGGAGTAGCTCTTGTCTATTCCATATTTGGCTTAAGGAACTTTATCTGTGCTCATTTCAATCTCTGGTTTTATGCAGCACCCCAACTCACCTTTCCCGTTAAGCAAGCATAAGTTGGTTCTAAATTTGAGACCCTGTTCTGTTTTGGAATGCAGTTCCTGTTTAGCCAAGTTTACATTCCGTGTATTACTGATATCTTATGATGTTTCTTTTTCTGTGTGACTTATTTCAGTTAGAATCATCATACCTGAATCCACTCATTATGATGCTACGGGCCTGATGACATAGATTTCATTGCTGAGTGATACTGCATTGTACGTAAGTACCACAAGTTCTTTATCCATTTTTCACTTTCTGTGATATTGAACTTGTACGGTAAACGAGGTTCTTGTAAACGGAGGCGTCCCAAACTTTGGGGTGGCTGTGTTTTTGATTTTAATTTCCCTAAGCTATAGGACCATAAGTGGAAGTGCCCTAGGCTCTGTTGCTTTGTTTTTTAGATGTTTCAGGAAACACCATACACTTCTCCTGAGTGTCTGTTGGCAATTTACATCCCGCCCATCAGCATAACAAGGCTCCCAGTTCTCCATGGCCTGTCCTGCCTTTCTGGATTTTACACTTTTTTCAGATGGCCCTTTTGACCGGGGGGAAGTGAGACTTCATTGTAGTGCAGATTTCCTTTGCAAGCTTGCTTGGTTGGCCAAAAAGGGCGTATGCGTTTTTTCCTGAATATATTCAGGAAAAAACGCATACGCCCTTTTTGGCCAAGTGCATCATTGTGGACGTTCTGCCTCTTTTCCTATGCTTTCAATGCAATTCCAGTCTACCTCCTGAAATCGGTTTCCTGCAATTCTGCCCCGCTTTCAAGTCCTCTTGGCAGCCTTCCTTCAGTCTATTTTTGGACGATAGCTGTCATTTATAACTCTGCAGGTTTGTGAATTACAGTGCCCCTGAGCTCCTTTCTTCAACTCGCTTTCTTGTGACCTGGCCGCAACACCGCAGGATGTCTTCAGGCCCTAATCTGGTTCTGGCATGGCACGCTGAGCCTTTGGTTAATTCCTCTTCCTGGTGGGAAATGAGAGTTAAATTTGCCCATCCAGACACCTCCAGCTAGTCTCTCATTGGTTTTCGCTATTCCTGTTCATCTTCCACAGAAATTGCAAACTGGGCCAAACAGGAGGTTAAAGGGACTGACTCTCCAAGTGGGGAGAGTGTTAGTAAAGCGTCTGGAATGTTGCACCCGAGTACCAGGGTACGAAAACTGAGACATATTTGAACACGTCTCCCGATCACATGGTTGATCATACTCTAGGTTCCACATGCATGTTTTAGCTGAAGGAAGAATACCTTAAACCTGGGTAGTTGAAACCCGTGGAATGGGTACCATGCAGTATGACTTCAAAGGGTCTTCATTTGCTCACGAACCTCTCCAATCCTATCACTGCTGCGTTTATGCCCCTGTACACATGCTTGATTCTCTTTCGGAGACATAGCAATCCATAGGTTTTAAGATACTTACTAGTCAGGTACATTCTTAGGCGTTTAATATGCGGTGTTGAGTCCATTTCGTTGAGCAAGGAGTAGCTCTTGTCTATTCCATATTTGGCTTAAGGAACTTTATCTGTGCTCATTTCAATCTCTGGTTTTATGCAGCACCCCAACTCACCTTTCCCCTTAAGCAAGCATAAGTTGGTTTTCTAAATTTGAGACCCTGTTCTGTTCTGTAATTCAGTTCCTGTGTAACCAAGTTTACATTCCGTGTATTACTGATATCTTATGATGTTTCTTTTTCTGTGTGACTTATTTCAGTTAGAATCATCATACCTGAATCCACTCATTGTGCTGCTAAGGGCCTGATGACATAGATTTCATTGCTGAGTGATATTGCTTTGTAAGTAAATACCACAAATTCTTTATCCATTTTTCACTTTCTGCGATGTTGAACTTGTACTGTAAACGAGGTTCTTGTAAACAGAGGCGTCCCAAACTTTGGGGTGGCTGTTTCTTTTTGATTTTAATTTCCCTAAGCTATAGGACCATAAGTGGCAGTGCCCTAGGCTCTGTTGCTTTGTTTTTTAGATGTTTCAGGAAACACCATACACTTCTCCTGAGTGTCTGTTGGTAATTTACATCCCGCCCATCAGCATAACAAGGCTCCCAGTTCTCCATGGCCTGTCCTGCCTTTCTGGATTTTACACTTTTTTCAGATGGCCCTTTTGACCGGGGGGAAGTGAGACTTCATTGTAGTGCAGATTTCCTTTGCAAGCTTGCTTGGTTGGCCAAAAAGGGCGTATGCGTTTTTTCCTGAATATATTCAGGAAAATACGCATACGCCCTTTTTGGCCAAGTGCATCATTGTGGACGTTCTGCCTCTTTTCCTATGCTTTCAATGCAATTCCAGTCTACCTCCTGAAATCGGTTTCCTGCAATTCTGCCCCGCTTTCAAGTCCTCTTGGCAGCCTTACTTCAGTCTATTTTTGGACGATAGCTGTCATTTATAACTCTGCAGGTTTGTGAATTACAGTGCCCCTGAGCTCCTTTCTTCAACTCGCTTTCTTTTGAGCTGGCCGCAACACCACAGGATGGCTTCAGGCCCTAATCTGGTTCCGGCACGGCACGCTGAGCCTTTGGTTAATTCCTCTTCCAGGTGGGAAATGAGAGTTAAATTTGCCCATCCAGACACCTCCAGCTAGTCTCTCATTGCTTCTCTCTATTCCTGTTCATCTTCCACAGAAATTGCAAACTGGGCCAAACAGGAGGTTAAAGGGACTGACTCTCCAAGTCGGGAGAGTGTTAGTAAAGCGTCTGGAATGTTGCACCCGAGTACCAGGGGAGGAAAACTGAGACATATTTGAACACGTCTCCCGATCACATGGTTGATCATACTCTGGGTTCCACATGCGTGTTTTAGCTGAAGGAAGAATAACTTAAACCTGGAGAGTTGAGACCCGTGGAATGGGTACCATGCAATAAGACTTCAAAGGGTCTTCATTTGCTCACCGAACCTCTCCAATCCTATCACTGCTGCGTTTATGCCCCTGTACACATGCTTGATTCTCTTTCGGAGACATAGCAATCCATAGGTTTTAAGATACTTACTAGTCAGGTACATTCTTAGGCATTTAATATGCGGTGTTGAGTCCATTTCGTTGAGCAAGGAGTAGCTCTTGTCTATTCCATATTTGACTTAAGGAACTTTATCTGTGCTCATTTCAATCTCTGGTTTTATGCAGTACCCCAACTCACCTTTCCCCTTAAGCAAGCATAAGTTGGTTTTCTAAATTTGAGAACCTGTTCTGTTTTGGAATTCAGTTCCTGTGTAGCCAAGTTTACATTCCGTGTATTAGTGATATCTTATGATGTTTCTTTTTCTGTGTGACTTATTTCAGTTAGAATCATATTACCTGAATCTACTCGTTATGCTGCTATGGGCCTGATGACATAGATTTCATTGCTGAGTGATACTGCATTGTACGTAAGTACCACAAGTTCTTTATCCATTTTTCACTTTCTGTGATATTGAACTTGTACGGTAAACGAGGTTCTTGTAAACAGAGGCGTCCCAAACTTTGGGGTGGCTGTGTCTTTTTGATTTTAATTTCCCTAAGCTATAGGACCATAAGTGGCAGTGCCCTAGGCTCTGTTGCTTTGTTTTTTAGATGTTTCAGGAAACACCATACACTTCTCCTGAGTGTCTGTTGGGAATTTACATCCCGCCCATCAGCATAACAAGGCTCCCAGTTCTCCATGGCCTGTCCTGCCTTTCTGGATTTTACACTTTTTTCAGATGGCCCTTTTGACCGGGGGGAAGTGAGACTTCATTGTAGTGCAGATTTCCTTTGCAAGTTTGCTTGGTTGGCCAAAAAGGGCGTATGCGTTTTTTCCTGAATATATTCAGGAAAAAACGCATACGCCCTTTTTGGCCAAGTGCATCATTGTGGACGTTCTGCCTCTTTTCCTATGCTTTCAATGCAATTCCAGTCTACCTCCTGAAATCGGTTTCCTGCAATTCTGCCCCGCATTCAAGTCCTCTTGGCAGCCTTACTTCAGTCTATTTTTGGACGATAGCTGTCATTTATAACTCTGCAGGTTTGTGAATTACAGTGCCCCTGAGCTCATTTCTTCAACTCGCTTTCTTGTGAGCTGGCTGCAACACCGCAGGATGGCTTCAGGCCCTAATCTGGTTCCGGCCCGGCAAACTGAGCCTTTGGTTAATTCCTCTTCCTGGTGGGAAATGAGAGTTAAATTTGCCCGTTCAGACACCTCCAGCTAGCCTCTCATTGGTTCTCGCTATTCCTGTTCATCTTCCGCAGAAATTGCAAACTGGGCCAAACAGGAGGTTAAAGGCACTGACTCTCCAAGTCGGGAGAGTGTTAGTAAAGCATCTGGAATGTTGCACCCGAGTACCAGGGTACGAAAACTGAGACATATTTGAACACGTCTCCCGATCACATGGTTGATCATACTCTGGGTTCCACATGCATGTTTTAGCTGAAGGAAGAATACCTTAAACCTGGGTAGTTGAAACCCGTGGAATGGGTACCATGCAATATGACTTCAAAGGGTCTTCATTTGCTCACCGAACCTCTCCAATCCTATCACTGCTGCGTTTATGCCCCTGTACACATGCTTGATTCTCTTTCGGAGACATAGCAATCCATAGGTTTTAAGATACTTACTAGTCAGGTACATTCTTTGGCGTTTAATATGGGGTGTTGAGTCCATTTCGTTGAACAAGGAGTAGCTCTTGTCTATTCCATATTTGGCTTAAGGAACTTTATCTGTGCTCATTTCAATCTCTGGTTTTATGCAGCACCCCAACTCACCTTTCCCCTTAAGCAAGCATAAGTTGGTTCTAAATTTGAGACCCTGTTCTGTTTTGGAATGCAGTTCCTGTGTAGCCAAGTTTCCATTCCGTGTATTACTGATATCTTATGATGTTTCTTTTTCTGTGTGACTTATTTCAGTTAGAATCATCATACCTGAATCCACTCATTATGCTGCTACGGGCCTGATGACATAGATTTCATTGCTGAGTGATACTGCATTGTACGTAAGTACCACAAGTTCTTTATCCATTTTTCACTGTCTGTGATATTGAACTTGTACGGTAAACGAGGTTCTTGTAAACGGAGGCGTCCCAAACTTTGGGGTGGCTGTGTTTTTGATTTTAATTTCCCTAAGCTATAGGACCATAAGTGGAAGTGCCCTAGGCTCTGTTGCTTTGTTTTTTAGATGTTTCAGGAAACACCATACACTTCTCCTGAGTGTCTGTTGGCAATTTACATCCCGCCCATCAGCATAACAAGGCTCCCAGTTCTCCATGGCCTGTCCTGCCTTTCTGGATTTTACACTTTTTTCAGATGGCCCTTTTGACCGGGGGGAAGTGAGACTTCATTGTAGTGCAGATTTCCTTTGCAAGCTTGCTTGGTTGGCCAAAAAGGGCGTATGCGTTTTTTCCTGAATATATTCAGGAAAAAACGCATACGCCCTTTTTGGCCAAGTGCATCATTGTGGACGTTCTGCCTCTTTTCCTATGCTTTCAATGCAATTCCAGTCTACCTCCTGAAATCGGTTTCCTGCAATTCTGCCCCGCTTTCAAGTCCTCTTGGCAGCCTTACTTCAGTCTATTTTTGGACGATAGCTGTCATTTATAACTCTGCAGGTTTGTGAATTACAGTGCCCCTGAGCTCCTTTCTTCAACTCGCTTTCTAGTGACCTGGCCGCAACACCACAGGATGGCTTCAGGCCCTAATCTTGTTCTGGCACGGCACGCTGAGCCTTTGGTTAATTGCTCTTCCTGGTGGGAAATGAGAGTTAAATTTGCCCATCCAGACACCTCCAGCTAGTCTCTCATTGCTTCTCGCTTCCTGTTCATCTTCCACAGAAATTGCAAACTGGGCCAAACAGGAGGTTAAAGGGACTGACTCTCCAACTGGGGAGAGTGTTAGTAAAGCGTCTGGAATGTTGCACCCGAGTACCAGGGTACGAAAACTGAGACATATTTGAACACGTCTCCCGATCACATGGTTGATCATACTCTAGGTTCCACATGCATGTTTTAGCTGAAGGAAGAATACCTTAAACCTGGGTAGTTGAAACCCGTGGAATGGGTACCATGCAATATGACTTCAAAGGGTCTTCATTTGCTCACGAACCTCTCCAATCCTATCACCGCGGCGTTTATGCCCCTGTACACATGCTTGATTCTCTTTCGGAGACATAGCAATCCATAGGTTTTAAGATACTTACTAGTCAGGTACATTCTTAGGCGTTTAATATGCGGTGTTGAGTCCATTTCGTTGAGCAAGGAGTAGCTCTTGTCTATTCCATATTTGGCTTAAGGAACTTTATCTGTGCTCATTTCAATCTCTGGTTTTATGCAGCACCCCAACTCACCTTTACCCTTAAGCAAGCATAAGTTGGTTTTGTAAATTTGAGACCCTGTTCTGTTCTGTAATTCAGTTCCTGTGTAGCCAAGTTTACATTCCGTGTATTACTGATATCTGATGATGTTTCTTTTTCTGTGTGACTTATTTCAGTTAGAATCATCATACCTGAATCCACTCATTGTGCTGCTAAGGGCCTGATGACATAGATTTCATTGCTGAGTGATATTGCTTTGTAAGTAAATACCACAACTTCTTTATCCATTTTTCACTTTCTGTGATGTTGAACTTGTACTGTAAACGAGGTTCTTGTAAACAGAGGCGTCCCAAACTTTGGGGTGGCTGTGTCTTTTTGATTTTAATTTCCCTAAGCTATAGGACCATAAGTGGAAGTGCCCTAGGCTCTGTTGCTTTGTTTTTTAGATGTTTCAGGAAACACCATACACTTCTCCCGAGTGTCTGTTGGCAATTTACATCCCGCCCATCAGCATAACAAGGCTCCCAGTTCTCCATGGCCTGTCCTGCCTTTCTGGATTTTACACTTTATTCAGATGGCCCTTTTGACCGGGGGGAAGTGAGACTTCATTGTAGTGCAGATTTCCTTTGCAAGCTTGCTTGGTTGGCCAAAAAGGGCGTATGCGTTTTTTCCTGAATATATTCAGGAAAAAACGCATACGCCCTTTTTGGCCAAGTGCATCATTGTGGACGTTCTGCCTCTTTTCCTATGCTTTCAATGCAATTCCAGTCTACCTCCTGAAATCGGTTTCCTGCAATTCTGCCCCGCTTTCAAGTCCTCTTGGCAGCCTTACTTCAGTCTATTTTTGGACGATAGCTGTCATTTATAACTCTGCAGGTTTGTGAATTACAGTGCCCCTGAGCTCCTTTCTTCAACTCGCTTTCTTTTGAGCTGGCCGCAACACCGCAGGATGGCTTCAGGCCCTAATCTGGTTCCGGCACGGCATGCTGAGCCTTTGGTTAATTCCTCTTCCTGGTGGGAAATGAGAGTTAAATTTGCCCGTCCAGACACCTCCAGCTAGCCTCTCATTGGTTCTCGCTATTCCTATTCATCTTCCGCAGAAATTGCAAACTGGGCCAAACAGGAGGTTAAAGGCGCTGACTCTCCAAGTGGGGAGAGTGTTAGTAAAGCGTCTGGAATGTTGCACCCGAGTACCAGGGGAGGAAAACTGAGACATATTTGAACACGTCTCCCGTTCACATGGTTGATCATACTTGGGTTCCACATGCATGTTTTAGCTGAAGGAAGAATATCTTAAACCTGGAGAGTTGAGACCCGTGTAATGGGTACCATGCAATATGACTTCAAAGGGTCTTCATTTGCTCACCGAACCTCTCCAATCCTATCACTGCTGCGTTTATGCCCCTGTACACATGCTTGATTCTCTTTCGGAGACATAGCAATCCATAGGTTTTAAGATACTTACTAGTCAGGTACATTCTTAGGCGTTTAATATGCGGTGTTGAGTCCATTTCGTTGAGCAAGGAGTAGCTCTTGTCTATTCCATATTTGGCTTAAGGAACTTTATCTGTGCTCATTTCAATCTCTGGTTTTATGCAGTACCCCAACTCACCTTTCCCCTTAAGCAAGCATAAGTTGGTTTTCTAAATTTGAGACCCTGTTCTGTTCTGTAATTCAGTTCCTGTGTAGCCAAGTTTCCATTCCGTGTATTACTGATATCTTATGATGTTTCTTTTTCTGTGTGACTTATTTCAGTTAGAATCATCATACCTGAATCCACTCATTGTGCTGCTAATGGCCTGATGACATAGATTTCATTGCTGAGTGATATTGCTTTGTAAGTGAATACCACAAGTTCTTTATCCATTTTTCACTTTCTGCGATGTTGAACTTGTACTGTAAACGAGGTTCTTGTAAACAGAGCCGTTCCAAACTTTGGGGTGGCTGTGTCTTTTTGATTTTAATTTCCCTAAGCTAGAGGACCATAAGTGGAAGTGCCCTAGGCTCTGTTGCTTTGTTTTTTAGATGTTTCAGGAAACACCATACACTTCTCCCGAGTGTCTGTTGGCAATTTACATCCCGCCCATCAGCATAACAAGGCTCCCAGTTCTCCATGGCCTGTCCTGCCTTTCTGGATTTTACACTTTTTTCAGATGGCCCTTTTGACCGGGGGGAAGTGAGACTTCATTGTAGTGCAGATTTCCTTTGCAAGCTTGTTTGGTTGGCCAAAAAGGGCGTATGCGTTTTTTCCTGAATATATTCAGGAAAAAACGCATACGCCCTTTTTGGCCAAGTGCATCATTGTGGACGTTCTGCCTCTTTTCCTATGCTTTCAATGCAATTCCAGTCTACCTCCTGAAATCGGTTTCCTGCAATTCTGCCCCGCTTTCAAGTCCTCTTGGCAGCCTTACTTCAGTCTATTTTTGGACGATAGCTGTCATTTATAACTCTGCAGGTTTGTGAATTACAGTGCCCCTGAGCTCCTTTCTTCAACTCGCTTTCTTGTGAGCTGGCCGAAACACCGCAGGATGTCTTCAGGCCCTAATCTGGTTCTGGCATGGCACGCTGAGCCTTTGGTTAATTCCTCTTCCTGGTGTGAAATGAGAGTTAAATTTGCCAGTCCAGACACTTCCAGCTAGTCTCTCATTGGTTCTCGCTATTCCTGTTCATCTTCCGCAGAAATTGCAAACTGTGCGAAACAGGAGGTTAAAGGCGCTGACTCTCCAAGTCGGGAGAGTGTTAGTAAAGCGTCTGGAATGTTGCACCCGAGTACCAGGGTACGAAAACTGAGACATATTTGAACACGTCTCCCGATCACATGGTTGATCATACTCTAGGTTCCACATGCATGTTTTAGCTGAAGGAAGAAAACCTTAAACCTGGGTAGTTGAAACCCGTGGAATGGGTACCATGCAATATGACTTCAAAGGGTCTTCATTTGCTCACCGAACCTCTCCAATCCTATCACTGCTGCGTTTATGCCCTTGTACACATGCTTGATTCTCTTTCGGAGACATAGCAATCCATAGGTTTTAAGATACTTACTAGTCAGGTACATTCTTAGGCGTTTAATATGCAGTGTTGAGTCCATTTCGTTGAGCAAGGAGTAGCTCTTGTCTATTCCATATTTGGCTTAAGGAACTTTATCTGTGCTCATTTCAATCTCTGGTTTTATGCAGCACCCCAACTCACCTTTACCCTTAAGCAAGAATAAGGTGGTTTTCTAAATTTGAGACCCTGTTCTGGTCTGTAATTCAGTTCCTGTGTAGCCAAGTTTACATTCCGTGTATTACTGATATCTTATGATGTTTCTTTTTCTGTGTGACTTATTTCAGTTAGAATCATCATACCTGAATCCACTCATTGTGCTGCTAAGGGCCTGATGACACAGATTTCATTGCTGAGTGATATTGCTTTGTAAGTAAATACCACAACTTCTTTATCCATTTTTCACTTTCTGCGATGTTGAACTTGTACTGTAAACGAGGTTCTTGTAAACAGAGCCGTTCCAAACTTTGGGGTGGCTGTGTCTTTTTGATTTTAATTTCCCTAAGCTATAGGACCATAAGTGGAAGTGCCCTAGGTTCTGTTGCTTTGTTTTTTAGATGTTTCAGGAAACACCATACACTTCTCCCGAGTGGTTGTTGGCAATTTACATCCCACCCATCAGCATAACAAGGCTCCCAGTTCTCCATGGCCTGTCCTGCCTTTCTGGATTTTACACTTTTTTCAGATGGCCCTTTTAACCGGGGGGAAGTGAGACTTCATTGTAGTGCAGATTTCCTTTGCAAGCTTGCTTGGTTGGCCAAAAAGGGCGTATGCGTTTTTTCCTGAATATATTCAGGAAAAAACGCATACGCCCTTTTTGGCCAAGTGCATCATTGTGGACGTTCTGCCTCTTTTCCTATGCTTTCAATGCAATTCCAGTCTACCTCCTGAAATCGGTTTCCTGCAATTCTGCCCCGCTTTCAAGTCCTCTTGGCAGCCTTACTTCAGTCTATTTTTGGACGATAGCTGTCATTTATAACTCTGCAGGTTTGTGAATTACAGTGCCCCTGAGCTCCTTTCTTCAACTCGCTTTCTTTTGAGCTGGCCGCAACACCGCAGGATGGCTTCAGGCCCTAATCTGGTTCCGGCCCGGCATGCTGAGCCTTTGGTTAATTCCTCTTCCTGGTGGGAAATGAGAGTTAAATTTGCCCGTCCAGACACCTCCAGCTAGCCTCTCATTGGTTCTCGCTATTCCTGTTCATCTTCCGCAGAAATTGCAAACTGTGCGAAACAGGAGGTTAAAGGCGCTGACTCTCCAAGTGGGGAGAGTGTTAGAAAAGCGTCTGGAATGTTGCACCCGAGTACCAGGGTAGGAAAACTGAGACATATTTGAACACGTCTCCCGATCACATGGTTGATCATACTCTGGGTTCCACATGCATGTTTTAGCTGAAGGAAGAATACCTAAAACCTGGGTAGTTGAAACCCGTGGAATGGGTAGAATGCAATATGACTTCAAAGGGTCTTCATTTGCTCACCGAACCTCTCCAATCCTATCACTGCTGCGTTTATGCCCCTGTACACATGCTTGATTCTCTTTCGGAGACATAGCAATCCATAGGTTTTAAGATACTTACTAATCAGGTACATTCTTAGGCTTTTAATATGCAGTGTTGAGTCCATTTCGTTGAGCAAGGAGTAGCTCTTGTCTATTCCATATTTGGCTTAAGGAACTTTATCTGTGCTCATTTCAATCTCTGGTTTTATGCAGCAACCCAACTCACCTTTCCCCTTAAGCAAGCATAAGTTGGTTTTCTAAATTTGAGAACCTGTTCTGTTTTGGAATTCAGTTCCTGTGTAGCCAAGTTTACATTCCGTGTATTAGTGATATCTTATGATGTTTCTTTTTCTGTGTGACTTATTTCAGTTAGAATCATCGTACCTGAATCTACACATTATGCTTCTACGGGCCTGATGACATAGATTTCATTGCTGAGTGATACTGCATTGTTCGTAAGTACCACAAGTTCTTTATCCATTTTTCACTTTCTGCGATGTTGAACTTGTACTGTAAACGAGGTTCTTGTAAACAGAGCCTTTCCAAACTTTGGGGTGGCTGTGTCTTTTTGATTTTAATTTCCCTAAGCTATAGGAACATAAGTGGCAGTGCCCTAGGCTCTGTTGCTTTGTTTTTTAGATGTTTCAGGAAACACCATACACTTCTCCCGAGTGGTTGTTGGCAATTTACATCCCGCCCATCAGCATAACAAGGCTCCCAGTTCTCCATGGCCTGTCCTGCCTTTCTGGATTTTACACTTTTTTCAGATAGCCCTTTTGACCGGGGGGAAGTGAGATTTCATTGTAGTGCAGATTTCCTTTGCAAGCTTGCTTGGTTGGCCAAAAAGGGCGTATGCGTTTTTTCCTGAATATATTCAGGAAAAAACGCATACGCCCTTTTTGGCCAAGTGCATCATTGTGGACGTTCTGCCTCTTTTCCTATGCTTTCAATGCAATTCCAGTCTACCTCCTGAAATCGGTTTCCTGCAATTCTGCCCCGCTTTCAAGTCCTCTTGGCAGCCTTACTTCAGTGTATTTTTGGACGATAGCTGTCATTTATAACTCTGCAGGTTTGTGAATTACAGTGCCCCTGAGCTCCTTTCTTCAACTCGCTTTCTTGTGACCTGGCCGCAACACCGCAGGATGGCTTCAGGCCCTAATCTGGTTCTGGCACGGCACGCTGAGCCTTTGGTTAATTCCTCTTCCTGGTGGGAAATGAGAGTTAAATTTGCCCGTCCAGACACCTCCAGCTAGCCTCTCATTGGTTCTCGCTATTCCTGTTCATCTTCCGCAGAAATTGCAAACTGGGCCAAACAGGAGGTTAAAGGGACTGAGTCTCCAAGTCGGGAGAGTGTTAGTAAAGCGTCTGGAATGTTGCACCCGAGTACCAGGGTACGAAAACTGAGACATATTTGAACACGTCTCCTGATCACATGGTTGATCATACTCTAGGTTCCACATGCATGTTTTAGCTGAAGGAAGAATACCTTAAACCTGGGTAGTTGAAACCCGTGGAATGGGTACCATGCAATATGACTTCAAAGGTTCTTCATTTGCTCACCGAACCTCTCCAATCCTATCACTGCTGCGTTTATGCCCCTGTACACATGCTTGATTCTCTTTCGGAGACATAGCAATCCATAGGTTTTAAGATACTTACTAGTCAGGTACATTCTTAGGCGTTTAATATGCGGTGTTGAGTCCATTTCGTTGAGCAAGGAGTAGCTCTTGTCTATTCCATATTTGACTTAAGGAACTTTATCTGTGCTCATTTCAATCTCTGGTTTTATGCAGCACCCCAACTCACCTTTCCCCTTAAGCAAGCATAAGTTGGTTTTCTAAATTTGAGACCCTGTTCTGTTCTGAAATTCAGTTCCTGTGTAGCCAAGTTTACATTCCGTGTATTAGTGATATCTTATGATGTTTCTTTTTCTGTGTGACTTACTTCAGTTAGAATCATCATACCTGAATCCACTCATTGTGCTGCTAAGGGCCTGATGACACAGATTTCATTGCTGAGTGATATTGCTTTGTAAGTAAATACCACAACTTCTTTATCCATTTTTCACTTTCTGTGATGTTGAACTTGTACTGTAAACGAGGTTCTTGTAAACAGAGCCGTTCCAAACTTTGGGGTGGCTGTGTCTTTTTGATTTTAATTTCCCTAAGCTATAGGACCATAAGTGGAAGTGCCCTAGGTTCTGTTGCTTTGTTTTTTAGATGTTTCAGGAAACACCATACACTTCTCCCCAGTGGTTGTTGGCAATTTACATCCCGCCCATCAGCATAACAAGGCTCCCAGTTCTCCATGGCCTGTCCTGCCTTTCTGGATTTTACACTTTTTTCAGATGGCCCTTTTGACCGGGGGGAAGTGAGACTTCATTTTAGTGCAGATTTCCTTTGCAAGCTTGCTTGGTTGGCCAAAAAGGGCGTATGCGTTTTTTCCTGAATATATTCAGGAAAAAACGCATACGCCCTTTTTGGCCAAGTGCATCATTGTGGACGTTCTGCCTCTTTTCCTATGCTTTCAATGCAATTGCAGTCTACCTCCTGAAATCGGTTTCCTGCAATTCTGCCCCGCTTTCAAGTCCTCTTGGCAGCCTTACTTCAGTCTATTTTTGGACGATAGCTGTCATTTATAACTCTGCAGGTTTGTGAATTACAGTGCCCCTGAGCTCCTTTCTTCAACTCGCTTTCTTGTGACCTGGCCGCAACACCGCAGGATGGCTTCAGGCCATAATCTGGTTCCGGTACGGCACGCTGAGCCTTTGGTTATTTCCTCTTCCTGGTGGGAAATGAGAGTTAAATTTGCCCGTCCAGACACCTCCAGCTAGCCTCTCATTGGTTCTCGCTATTCCTGTTCATCTTCCGCAGAAATTGCAAACTGGGCCAAACAGGAGGTTAAAGGCGCTGACTCTCCAAGTGGGGAGAGTGTTAGTAAAGCATCTGGAATGTTGCACCCGAGTACCAGGGGAGGAAAACTGAGACATATTTGAACACGTCTCCCATTCACATGGTTGATCATACTCTAGGTTCCACATGCATGTTTTAGATGAAGGAAGAATACCTTAAACCTGGAGAGTTGAGACCCGTGTAACGGGTACCATGCAATATGACTTCAAAGGGTCTTCATTTGCTCACCGAACCTCTCCAATCCTATCACTGCTGCGTTTATGCCCCTGTACACATGCTTGATTCTCTTTCGGAGACATAGCAATCCATAGGTTTTAAGATACTTACTAGTCAGGTACATTCTTAGGCGTTTAATATGCGGTGTTGAGTCCATTTCGTTGAGCAAGGAGTAGCTCTTGTCTATTCCATATTTGACTTAAGGAACTTTATCTGTGCTCATTTCAATCTCTGGTTTTATGCAGCACCCCAACTCACCTTTACCCTTAAGCAAGCATAAGTTGGTTTTCTAAATTTGAGACCCTGTTCTGTTCTGAAATTCAGTTCCTGTGTAGCCAAGTTTACATTCCGTGTATTACTGATATCTTATGATGTTTCTTTTTCTGTGTGACTTATTTCAGTTAGAATCATCATACCTGAATCCACTCATTGTGCTGCTAAGGGCCTGATGACATAGATTTCATTGCTGAGTGATATTGCTTTGTAAGTAAATACCACAACTTCTTTATCCATTTTTCACTTTCTGTGATGTTGAACTTGTACTGTAAACGAGGTTCTTGTAAACAGAGCCGTTCCAAACTTTGGGGTGGCTGTGTCTTTTTGATTTTAATTTCCCTAAGCTAGAGGACCATAAGTGGAAGTGCCCTAGGTTCTGTTGCTTTGTTTTTTGGATGTTTCAGGAAACACCATACACTTCTCCCGAGTGTCTGTTGGCAATTTACATCCCGCCCATCAGCATAACAAGGCTCCCAGTTCTCCATGGCCTGTCCTGCCTTTCTGGATTTTACACTTTTTTCAGATGGCCCTTTTGACCGGGGGGAAGTGAGACTTCATTGTAGTGCAGATTTCCTTTGCAAGCTTGCTTGGTTGGCCAAAAAGGGCGTATGCGTTTTTTCCTGAATATATTCAGGAAAAAACGCATACGCCCTTTTTGGCCAAGTGCATCATTGTGGACGTTCTGCCTCTTTTCCTATGCTTTCAATGCAATTGCAGTCTACCTCCTGAAATCGGTTTCCTGCAATTCTGCCCCGCTTTCAAGTCCTCTTGGCAGCCTTACTTCAGTCTATTTTTGGACGATAGCTGTCATTTATAACTCTGCAGGTTTGTGAATTACAGTGCCCCTGAGCTCCTTTCTTCAACTCGCTTTCTTGTGACCTGGCCGCAAAACCGCAGGATGGCTTCAGGCCATAATCTGGTTCCGGTACGGCACGCTGAGCCTTTGGTTATTTCCTCTTCCTGGTGGGAAATGAGAGTTAAATTTGCCCGTCCAGACACCTCCAGCTAGCCTCTCATTGGTTCTCGCTATTCCTGTTCATCTTCCGCAGAAATTGCAAACTGGGCCAAACAGGAGGTTAAAGGCGCTGACTCTCCAAGTGGGGAGAGTGTTAGTAAAGCATCTGGAATGTTGCACCCGAGTACCAGGGGAGGAAAACTGAGACATATTTGAACACGTCTCCCGTTCACATGGTTGATCATACTTGGGTTCCACATGCATGTTTTAGCTGAAGGAAGAATACCTTAAACCTGGAGAGTTGAGACCCGTGTAACGGGTACCATGCAATATGACTTCAAAGGGTCTTCATTTGCTCACCGAACCTCTCCAATCCTATCACTGCTGCGTTTATGCTCCTGTACACACGCTTGATTCTCTTTTGGAGACATAGCAATCCATAGGTTTTAAGATACTTACTAGTCAGTTACATTCTTAGGCGTTTAATATGGGGTGTTGAGTCCATTTCGTTGAGCAAGGAGTAGCTCTTGTCTATTCCATATTTGGCTTAAGGAACTTTATCTGTGCTCATTTCAATCTCTGGTTTTATGCAGCACCCCAACTCACCTTTACCCTTAAGCAAGCATAAGTTGGTTTTCTAAATTTGAGACCCTGTTCTGTTTTGGAATTCAGTTCCTGTGTAGCCAAGTTTACATTCCGTGTATTAGTGATATCTTATGATGTTTCTTTTTCTCTGTGACTTATTTCAGTTAGAATCATCATACCTGAATCCACTCATTGTGCTGCTAAGGGCCTGATGACATAGATTTCATTGCTGAGTGATATTGCTTTGTAAGTGAATACCACAACTTCTTTATCCATTTTTCACTTTCTGTGATGTTGAACTTGTACTGTAAACGAGGTTCTTGTAAACAGAGCCGTTCCAAACTTTGGGGTGGCTGTGTCTTTTTGATTTTAATTTCCCTAAGCTATAGGACCATAAGTGGAAGTGCCCT
Source organism: Delphinus delphis (assembly GCF_949987515.2). NCBI lineage: Eukaryota > Metazoa > Chordata > Mammalia > Artiodactyla > Delphinidae > Delphinus > Delphinus delphis. Next base: position 49,865 of record NW_027192939.1, on the reverse strand, counting down.
AGGCTCTGTTGCTTTGTTTTTTAGATGTTTCAGGAAACACCATACACTTCTCCCAAGTGTCTGTTGGCAATTTACATCCCGCCCATCAGCATAACAAGGCTCCCAGTTCTCAATGGCCTGTTGCCTTTCTGGATTTTACACATTTTTCAGATGGCCCTTTTGGCCGGGGGGAAGTGAGACTTCATTGTAGTGCAGATTTCCTTTGCAAGCTTGCTTGGTTGGCCAAAAAGGGCGTATGCGTTTTTTCCTGAATATATTCAGGAAAAAACGCATACGCCCTTTTTGGCCAAGTGCATCATTGTGGACGTTCTGCCTCTTTTCCTATGCTTTCAATGCAATTCCAGTCTACCTCCTGAAATCGGTTTCCTGCAATTCTGCCCCGCTTTCAAGTCCTCTTGGCAGCCTTCCTTCAGTCTATTTTTGGACGATAGCTGTCATTTATAACTCTGCAGGTTTGTGAATTACAGTGCCCCTGAGCTCCTTTCTTCAACTCGCTTTCTTGTGACCTGGCCGCAACACCGCAGGATGGCTTCAGGCCCTAATCTTGTTCCGGCCCGGCACGCTGAGCCTTTGGTTATTTCCTCTTCCTGGTGGGAAATGAGAGTTAAATTTGCCCGTCCAGACACCTGCAGCTAGCCTCTCATTGGTTCTCGCTATTCCTGTTCATCTTCCACAGAAATTGCAAACTGGGCCAAACAGGAGGTTAAAGGGACTGACTCTCCAAGTCGGGAGAGTGTTAGTAAAGCGTCTGGAATGTTGCACCCGAGTACCAGGGTACAAAAACTGAGACATATTTGAACACGTCTCCCGATCACATGGTTGATCGTACTCTAGGTTCCACATGCATGTTTTAGCTGAAGGAAGAATACCTTAAACCTGGAGAGTTGAGACCCGTGGAATGGGTACCATGCAATATGTCTTCAAAGGGTCTTCATTTGCTCACCGAACCTCTCCAATCCTATCACTGCTGCGTTTATGCCCCTGTACACACGCTTGATTCTCTTTTGGAGACATAGCAATCCATAGGTTTTAAGATACTTACTAGTCAGGTACATTCTTAGGCGTTTAATATGGGGTGTTGAGTCCATTTCGTTGAGCAAGGAGTAGCTCTTGTCTATTCCATATTTGGCTTAAGGAACTTTATCTGTGCTCATTTCAATCTCTGGTTTTATGCAGCACCCCAACTCACCTTTCCCCTTAAGCAAGCATAAGTTGGTTTTCTAAATTTGAGAACCTGTTCTGTTTTGGAATTCAGTTCCTGTGTAGCCAAGTTTACATTCTGTGTATTAGTGATATCTTATGATGTTTCTTTTTCTGTGTGACTTATTTCAGTTAGAATCATCATACATGAATCCACTCATTGTGCTGCTAAGGGCCTGATGACATAGATTTCATTGCTGAGTGATATTGCTTTGTAAGTGAATACCACAACTTCTTTATCCATTTTTCACTTTCTGCGATGTTGAACTTGTACTGTAAACGAGGTTCTTGTAAACAGAGCCGTTCCAAACTTTGGGGTGGCTGTGTCTTTTTGATTTTAATTTCCCTAAGCTATAGGACCATAAGTGGAAGTGCCCTAGGTTCTGTTGCTTTGTTTTTTAGATGTTTCAGGAAACACCATACACTTCTCCCGAGTGGTTGTTGGCAATTTACATCCCACCCATCAGCATAACAAGGCTCCCAGTTCTCCATGGCCTGTTCTGCCTTTCTGGATTTTACACTTTTTTCAGATGGCCCTTTTAACCGGGGGGAAGTGAGACTTCATTGTAGTGCAGATTTCCTTTGCAAGCTTGCTTGGTTGGCCAAAAAGGGCGTATGCGTTTTTTCCTGAATATATTCAGGAAAAAACGCATACGCCCTTTTTGGCCAAGTGCATCATTGTGGACGTTCTGCCTCTTTTCCTATGCTTTCAATGCAATTCCAGTCTACCTCCTGAAATCGTTTTCCTGCAATTCTGCCCCGCTTTCAAGTCCTCTTGGCAGCCTTACTTCAGTCTATTTTTGGACGATAGCTGTCATTTATAACTCTGCAGGTTTGTGAATTACAGTGCCCCTGAGCTCCTTTCTTCAACTTGCTTTCTTTTGAGCTGGCCGCAACACCGCAGAATGGCTTCAGGCCCTAATCTGGTTCCGGCCCGGCATGCTGAGCCTTTGGTTAATTCCTCTTCCTGGTGGGAAATGAGAGTTAAATTTGCCCGTCCAGACACCTCCAGCTAGCCTCTCATTGGTTCTCGCTATTCCTGTTCATCTTCCGCAGAAATTGCAAACTGTGCGAAACAGGAGGTTAAAGGCGCTGACTCTCCAAGTGGGGAGAGTGTTAGAAAAGCGTCTGGAATGTTGCACCCGAGTACCAGGGGAGGAAAACTGAGACATATTTAAACACGTCTCCCGATCACATGGTTGATCATACTCTGGGTTCCACATGCATGTTTTAGCTGAAGGAAGAATACCTAAAACCTGGGTAGTTGAAACCCGTGGAATGGGTACAATGCAATATGACTTCAAAGGGTCTTCATTTGCTCACTGAACCTCTCCAATCCTATCACTGCTGCGTTTATGCCCCTGTACACATGCTTGATTCTCTTTCGGAGACATAGCAATCCATAGGTTTTAAGATACTTACTAATCAGGTACATTCTTAGGCTTTTAATATGCAGTGTTGAGTCCATTTCGTTGAGCAAGGAGTAGCTCTTGTCTATTCCATATTTGGCTTAAGGAACTTTATCTGTGCTCATTTCAATCTCTGGTTTTATGCAGCAACCCAACTCACCTTTCCCCTTAAGCAAGCATAAGTTGGTTTTCTAAATTTGAGAACCTGTTCTGTTTTGGAATTCAGTTCCTGTGTAGCCAAGTTTACATTCCGTGTATTAGTGATATCTTATGATGTTTCTTTTTCTGTGTGACTTATTTCAGTTAGAATCATCGTACCTGAATCTACTCATTATGCTGCTACGGGCCTGATGACATAGATTTCATTGCTGAGTGATACTGCATTGTTCGTAAGTACCACAAGTTCTTTATCCATTTTTCACTTTCTGCGATGTTGAACTTGTACTGTAAACGAGGTTCTTGTAAACAGAGCCTTTCCAAACTTTGGGGTAGCTGTGTCTTTTTGATTTTAATTTCCCTAAGCTATAGGACCATAAGTGGCAGTGCCCTAGGCTCTGTTGCTTTGTTTTTTAGATGTTTCAGGAAACACCATACACTTCTCCCAAGTGTCTGTTGGCAATTTACATCCCGCCCATCAGCATAACAAGGCTCCCAGTTCTCCATGGCCTGTCCTGCCTTTCTGGATTTTACACTTTTTTCAGATGGCCCTTTTGACCGGGGGGAAGTGAGACTTCATTGTAGTGCAGATTTCCTTTGCAAGCTTGCTTGGTTGGCCAAAAAGGGCGTATGCGTTTTTTCCTGAATATATTCAGGAAAAAACGCATACGCCCTTTTTGGCCAAGTGCTTCATTGTGGACGTTCTGCCTCTTTTCCTATGCTTTCAATGCAATTCCAGTCTACCTCCTGAAATCGGTTTCCTGCAATTCTGCCCCGCTTTCAAGTCCTCTTGGCAGCCTTACTTCAGTGTATTTTTGGACGATAGCTGTCATTTATAACTCTGCAGGTTTGTGAATTACAGTGCCCCTGAGCTCCTTTCTTCAACTCGCTTTCTTGTGACCTGGCCGCAACACCGCAGGATGGCTTCAGGCCCTAATCTGGTTCTGGCACGGCACGCTGAGCCTTTGGTTAATTCCTCTTCCTGGTGGGAAATGAGAGTTAAATTTGCCCGTCCAGACACCTCCAGCTAGCCTCTCATTGGTTCTCGCTATTCCTGTTCATCTTCCGCAGAAATTGCAAACTGGGCCAAACAGGAGGTTAAAGGGACTGAGTCTCCAAGTCGGGAGAGTGTTAGTAAAGCGTCTGGAATGTTGCACCCGAGTACCAGGGTACGAAAACTGAGACATATTTGAACACGTCTCCTGATCACATGGTTGATCATACTCTAGGTTCCACATGCATGTTTTAGCTGAAGGAAGAATACCTTAAACCTGGGTAGTTGAAACCCGTGGAATGGGTACCATGCAATATGACTTCAAAGGTTCTTCATTTGCTCACCGAACCTCTCCAATCCTATCACTGCTGCGTTTATGCCCCTGTACACATGCTTGATTCTCTTTCGGAGACATAGCAATCCATAGGTTTTAAGATACTTACTAGTCAGGTACATTCTTAGGCGTTTAATATGCGGTGTTGAGTCCATTTCGTTGAGCAAGGAGTAGCTCTTGTCTATTCCATATTTGACTTAAGGAACTTTATCTGTGCTCATTTCAATCTCTGGTTTTATGCAGCACCCCAACTCACCTTTCCCCTTAAGCAAGCATAAGTTGGTTTTCTAAATTTGAGACCCTGTTCTGTTCTGAAATTCAGTTCCTGTGTAGCCAAGTTTACATTCCGTGTATTAGTGATATCTTATGATGTTTCTTTTTCTGTGTGACTTACTTCAGTTAGAATCATCATACCTGAATCCACTCATTGTGCTGCTAAGGGCCTGATGACACAGATTTCATTGCTGAGTGATATTGCTTTGTAAGTAAATACCACAACTCCTTTATCCATTTTTCACTTTCTGCGATGTTGAACTTGTACTGTAAACGAGGTTCTTGTAAACAGAGCCGTTCCAAACTTTGGGGTGGCTGTGTCTTTTTGATTTTAATTTCCCTAAGCTATAGGACCATAAGTGGAAGTGCCCTAGGTTCTGTTGCTTTGTTTTTTAGATGTTTCAGGAAACACCATACACTTCTCCCGAGTGGTTGTTGGCAATTTACATCCCGCCCATCAGCATAACAAGGCTCCCAGTTCTCCATGGCCTGTCCTGCCTTTCTGGATTTTACACTTTTTTCAGATGGCCCTTTTGACCGGGGGGAAGTGAGACTTCATTGTAGTGCAGATTTCCTTTGCAAGCTTGCTTGGTTGGCCAAAAAGGGCGTATGCGTTTTTTCCTGAATATATTCAGGAAAAAACGCATACGCCCTTTTTGGCCAAGTGCATCATTGTGGACGTTCTGCCTCTTTTCCTATGCTTTCAATGCAATTCCAGTCTACCTCCTGAAATCGGTTTCCTGCAATTCTGCCCCGCTTTCAAGTCCTCTTGGCAGCCTTACTTCAGTCTATTTTTGGACGATAGCTGTCATTTATAACTCTGCAGGTTTGTGAATTACAGTGCCCCTGAGCTCCTTTCTTCAACTCGCTTTCTTGTGACCTGGCCGCAACACCGCAGGAAGGCTTCAGGCCATAATCTGGTTCCGGTACTGCACGCTGAGCCTTTGGTTATTTCCTCTTCCTGGTGGGAAATGAGAGTTAAATTTGCCCGTCCAGACACCTCCAGCTAGCCTCTCATTGGTTCTCGCTATTCCTGTTCATCTTCCGCAGAAATTGCAAACTGGGCCAAACAGGAGGTTAAAGGCGCTGACTCTCCAAGTGGGGAGAGTGTTAGTAAAGCATCTGGAATGTTGCACCCGAGTACCAGGGGAGGAAAACTGAGACATATTTGAACACGTCTCCCATTCACATGGTTGATCATACTCTAGGTTCCACATGCATGTTTTAGATGAAGGAAGAATACCTTAAACCTGGAGAGTTGAGACCCGTGTAACGGGTACCATGCAGTATGACTTCAAAGGGTCTTCATTTGCTCACCGAACCTCTCCAATCCTATCACTGCTGCGTTTATGCCCCTGTACACATGCTTGATTCTCTTTCGGAGACATAGCAATCCATAGGTTTTAAGATACTTACTAGTCAGGTACATTCTTAGGCGTTTAATATGCGGTGTTGAGTCCATTTTGTTGAGCAAGGAGTAGCTCTTGTCTATTCCATATTTGACTTAAGGAACTTTATCTGTGCTCATTTCAATCTCTGGTTTTATGCAGCACCCCAACTCACCTTTACCCTTAAGCAAGCATAAGTTGGTTTTCTAAATTTGAGACCCTGTTCTGTTCTGAAATTCAGTTCCTGTGTAGCCAAGTTTACATTCCGTGTATTACTGATATCTTATGATGTTTCTTTTTCTGTGTGACTTATTTCAGTTAGAATCATCATACCTGAATCCACTCATTGTGCTGCTAAGGGCCTGATGACATAGATTTCATTGCTGAGTGATATTGCTTTGTAAATGAATACCACAACTTCTTTATCCATTTTTCACTTTCTGTGATGTTGAACTTGTACTGTAAACGAGGTTCTTGTAAACAGAGCCGTTCCAAACTTTGGGGTGGCTGTGTCTTTTTGATTTTAATTTCCCTAAGCTATAGGACCATAAGTGGAAGTGCCCTAGGTTCTGTTGCTTTGTTTTTTAGATGTTTCAGGAAACACCATACACTTCTCCCGAGTGGTTGTTGGCAATTTACATCCCGCCCATCAGCATAACAAGGCTCCCAGTTCTCCATGGCCTGTCCTGCCTTTCTGGATTTTACACTTTTTTCAGATGGCCCTTTTGACCGGGGGGAAGTGAGACTTCATTGTAGTGCAGATTTCCTTTGCAAGCTTGCTTGGTTGGCCAAAAAGGGCGTATGCGTTTTTTCCTGAATATATTCAGGAAAAAACGCATACGCCCTTTTTGGCCAAGTGCATCATTGTGGACGTTCTGCCTCTTTTCCTATGCTTTCAATGCAATTGCAGTCTACCTCCTGAAATCGGTTTCCTGCAATTCTGCCCCGCTTTCAAGTCCTCTTGGCAGCCTTACTTCAGTCTATTTTTGGACGATAGCTGTCATTTATAACTCTGCAGGTTTGTGAATTACAGTGCCCCTGAGCTCCTTTCTTCAACTCGCTTTCTTGTGACCTGGCCGCAAAACCGCAGGATGGCTTCAGGCCATAATCTGGTTCCGGTACGGCACGCTGAGCCTTTGGTTATTTCCTCTTCCTGGTGGGAAATGAGAGTTAAATTTGCCCGTCCAGACACCTCCAGCTAGCCTCTCATTGGTTCTCGCTATTCCTGTTCATCTTCCACAGAAATTGCAAACTGGGCCAAACAGGAGGTTAAAGGCGCTGACTCTCCAAGTGCGGAGAGTGTTAGTAAAGCATCTGGAATGTTGCACCCGAGTACCAGGGGAGGAAAACTGAGACATATTTGAACACGTCTCCCGTTCACATGGTTGATCATACTTGGGTTCCACATGCATGTTTTAGCTGAAGGAAGAATACCTTAAACCTTGAGAGTTGAGACCCGTGTAACGGGTACCATGCAATATGACTTCAAAGGGTCTTCATTTGCTCACCGAACCTCTCCAATCCTATCACTGCTGCGTTTATGCCCCTGTACACACGCTTGATTCTCTTTTGGAGACATAGCAATCCATAGGTTTTAAGATACTTACTAGTCAGTTACATTCTTAGGCGTTTAATATGGGGTGTTGAGTCCATTTCGTTGAGCAAGGAGTAGCTCTTGTCTATTCCATATTTGGCTTAAGGAACTTTATCTGTGCTCATTTCAATCTCTGGTTTTATGCAGCACCCCAACTCACCTTTACCCTTAAGCAAGCATAAGTTGGTTTTCTAAATTTGAGACCCTGTTCTGTTTTGGAATTCAGTTCCTGTGTACCCAAGTTTACATTCCGTGTATTAGTGATATCTTATGATGTTTCTTTTTCTCTGTGACTTATTTCAGTTAGAATCATCATACCTGAATCCACTCATTGTGCTGCTAAGGGCCTGATGACATAGATTTCATTGCTGAGTGATATTGCTTTGTAAGTGAATACCACAACTTCTTTATCCATTTTTCACTTTCTGTGATGTTGAACTTGTACTGTAAAGGAGGTTCTTGTAAACAGAGCCGTTCCAAACTTTGGGGTGGCTGTGTCTTTTTGATTTTAATTTCCCTAAGCTAGAGGACCATAAGTGGAAGTGCCCTAGGCTCTGTTGCTTTGTTTTTTAGATGTTTCAGGAAACACCATACACTTCTCCCAAGTGTCTGTTGGCAATTTACATCCCGCCCATCAGCATAACAAGGCTCCCAGTTCTCAATGGCCTGTTGCCTTTCTGGATTTTACACATTTTTCAGATGGCCCTTTTGGCCGGGGGGAAGTGAGACTTCATTGTAGTGCAGATTTCTTTGCAAGCTTGCTTGGTTGGCCAAAAAGGGCGTATGCGTTTTTTCCTGAATATATTCAGGAAAAAACGCATACGCCCTTTTTGGCCAAGTGCATCATTGTGGACGTTCTGCCTCTTTTCCTATGCTTTCAATGCAATTCCAGTCTACCTCCTGAAATCGGTTTCCTGCAATTCTGCCCCGCTTTCAAGTCCTCTTGGCAGCCTTACTTCAGTCTATTTTTGGACGATAGCTGTCATTTATAACTCTGCAGGTTTGTGAATTACAGTGCCCCTGAGCTCCTTTCTTCAACTCGCTTTCTTGTGACCTGGCCGCAACACCGCAGGATGGCTTCAGGCCCTAATCTTGTTCCGGCCCGGCACGCTGAGCCTTTGGTTATTTCCTCTTCCTGGTGGGAAATGAGAGTTAAATTTGCCCGTCCAGACACCTGCAGCTAGCCTCTCATTGGTTCTCGCTATTCCTGTTCATCTTCCGCAGAAATTGCAAACTGGGCCAAACAGGAGGTTAAAGGGACTGACTCTCCAAGTCGGGAGAGTGTTAGTAAAGCGTCTGGAATGTTGCACCCGAGTACCAGGGTACAAAAACTGAGACATATTTGAACACGTCTCCCGATCACATGGTTGATTGTACTCTAGGTTCCACATGCATGTTTTAGCTGAAGGAAGAATACCTTAAACCTGGAGAGTTGAGACCCGTGGAATGGGTACCATGCAATATGTCTTCAAAGGGTCTTCATTTGCTCACCGAACCTCTCCAATCCTATCACTGCTGCGTTTATGCCCCTGTACACACGCTTGATTCTCTTTTGGAGACATAGCAATCCATAGGTTTTAAGATACTTACTAGTCAGGTACATTCTTAGGCGTTTAATATGGGGTGTTGAGTCCATTTCGTTGAGCAAGGAGTAGCTCTTGTCTATTCCATATTTGGCTTAAGGAACTTTATCTGTGCTCATTTCAATCTCTGGTTTTATGCAGCACCCCAACTCACCTTTCCCCTTAAGCAAGCATAAGTTGGTTTTCTAAATTTGAGAACCTGTTCTGTTTTGGAATTCAGTTCCTGTGTAGCCAAGTTTACATTCTGTGTATTAGTGATATCTTATGATGTTTCTTTTTCTGTGTGACTTATTTCAGTTAGAATCATCATACATGAATCCACTCATTGTGCTGCTAAGGGCCTGATGACATAGATTTCATTGCTGAGTGATATTGCTTTGTAAATGAATACCACAACTTCTTTATCCATTTTTCACTTTCTGTGATGTTGAACTTGTACTGTAAACGAGGTTCTTGTAAACAGAGCCGTTCCAAACTTTGGGGTGGCTGTGTCTTTTTGATTTTAATTTCCCTAAGCTGGAGGACCATAAGTGGAAGTGCCCTAGGCTCTGTTGCTTTGTTTTTTAGATGTTTCAGGAAACACCATATACTTCTCCCAAGTGTCTGTTGGCAATTTACATCCCGCCCATCAGCATAACAAGGCTCCCAGTTCTCAATGGCCTGTTGCCTTTCTGGATTTTACACTTTTTTCAGATGGCCCTTTTGACCGGGGGGAAGTGAGACTTCATTGTAGTGCAGATTTCCTTTGCAAGCTTGCTTGGTTGGCCAAAAAGGGCGTATGCGTTTTTTCCTGAATATATTCAGGAAAAAACGCATACGCCCTTTTTGGCCAAGTGCATCATTGTGGACGTTCTGCCTCTTTTCCTATGCTTTCAATGCAATTGCAGTCTACCTCCTGAAATCGGTTTCCTGCAATTCTGCCCCGCTTTCAAGTCCTCTTGGCAGCCTTACTTCAGTCTATTTTTGGACGATAGCTGTCATTTATAACTCTGCAGGTTTGTGAATTACAGTGCCCCTGAGCTCCTTTCTTCAACTCGCTTTCTTGTGACCTGGCCGCAAAACCGCAGGATGGCTTCAGGCCATAATCTGGTTCCGGTACGGCCCGCTGAGCCTTTGGTTATTTCCTCTTCCTGGTGGGAAATGAGAGTTAAATTTGCCCGTCCAGACACCTCCAGCTAGCCTCTCATTGGTTCTCGCTATTCCTGTTCATCTTCCGCAGAAATTGCAAACTGGGCCAAACAGGAGGTTAAAGGCGCTGACTCTCCAAGTGGGGAGAGTGTTAGTAAAGCATCTGGAATGTTGCACCCGAGTACCAGGGGAGGAAAACTGAGACATATTTGAACACGTCTCCCGTTCACATGGTTGATCATACTTGGGTTCCACATGCATGTTTTAGCTGAAGGGAGAATACCTTAAACCTGGAGAGTTGAGACCCGTGTAACGGGTACCATGCAATATGACTTCAAAGGGTCTTCATTTGCTCACCGAACCTCTCCAATCCTATCACTGCTGCGTTTATGCCCCTGTACACACGCTTGATTCTCTTTTGGAGACATAGCAATCCATAGGTTTTAAGATACTTACTAGTCAGGTACATTCTTAGGCGTTTAATATGGGGTGTTGAGTCCATTTCGTTGAGCAAGGAGTAGCTCTTGTCTATTCCATATTTGGCTTAAGGAACTTTATCTGTGCTCATTTCAATCTCTGGTTTTATGCAGCACCCCAACTCACCTTTCCCCTTAAGCAAGCATAAGTTGGTTTTCTAAATTTGAGACCCTGTTCTGTTTTGGAATTCAGTTCCTGTGTAGCCAAGTTTACATTCCGTGTATTAGTGATATCTTATGATGTTTCTTTTTCTGTGTGACTTATTTCAGTTAGAATCATCATACCTGAATCCACTCATTGTGCTGCTAAGGGCCTGATGACATAGATTTCATTGCTGAGTGATATTGCTTTGTAAGTGAATACCACAACTTCTTTATCCATTTTTCACTTTCTGTGATGTTGAACTTGTACTGTAAACGAGGTTCTTGTAAACAGAGCCGTTCGAAACTTTGGGGTGGCTGTGTCTTTTTGATTTTAATTTCCCTAAGCTAGAGGACCATAAGTGGAAGTGCCCTAGGCTCTGTTGCTTTGTTTTTTAGATGTTTCAGGAAACACCATACACTTCTCCCAAGTGTCTGTTGGCAATTTACATCCCGCCCATCAGCATAACAAGGCTCCCAGTTCTCAATGGCCTGTTGCCTTTCTGGATTTTACACTTTTTTCAGATGGCCCTTTTGACCGAGGGGAAGTGAGACTTCATTGTAGTGCAGATTTCCTTTGCAAGCTTGCTTGGTTGGCCAAAAAGGGCGTATGCGTTTTTTCCTGAATATATTCAGGAAAAAACGCATACGCCCTTTTTGGCCAAGTGCATCATTGTGGACGTTCTGCCTCTTTTCCTATGCTTTGAATGCAATTCCAGTCTACCTCCTGAAATCGGTTTCCTGCAATTCTGCCCCGCTTTCAAGTCCTCTTGGCAGCCTTACTTCAGTCTATTTTTGGACGATAGCTGTCATTTATAACTCTGCAGGTTTGTGAATTACAGTGCCCCTGAGCTCCTTTCTTCAACTCGCTTTCTTGTGACCTGGCCGCAACACCGCAGGATGGCTTCAGGCCCTAATCTTGTTCCGGCCCGGCACGCTGAGCCTTTGGTTATTTCCTCTTCCTGGTGGGAAATGAGAGTTAAATTTGCCCGTCCAGACACCTCCAGCTAGCCTCTCATTGGTTCTCGCTATTCCTGTTCATCTTCCGCAGAAATTGCAAACTGGGCCAAACAGGAGGTTAAAGGCGCTGACTCTCCAAGTGGGGAGAGTGTTAGTAAAGCATCTGGAATGTTGCAACCGAGTACCAGGTGAGGAAAACTGAGACATATTTGAACACGTCTCCCGTTCACATGGTTGATCATACTTGGGTTCCACATGCATGTTTTAGCTGAAGGAAGAATAACTTAAACCTGGAGAGTTGAGACCCGTGTAACGGGTACCATGCAATATGACTTCAAAGGGTCTTCATTTGCTCACCGAATCTCTCCAATCCTATCACTGCTGCGTTTATGCCCCTGTACACATGCTTGATTCTCTTTCGGAGACATAGCAATCCATAGGTTTTCTGATACTTACTAGTCAGGTACATTCTTAGGCGTTTAATATGCGGTGTTGAGTCCATTTCGTTGAGCAAGGAGTAGCTCTTGTCTATTCCATATTTGACTTAAGGAACTTTATCTGTGCTCATTTCAATCTCTGGTTTTATGCAGCACCCCAACTCACCTTTACCCTTAAGCAAGCATAAGTTGGTTTTGTAAATTTGAGACCCTGTTCTGTTTTGGAATTCAGTTCCTGTGTAGCCAAGTTTACATTCCGTGTATTACTGATATCTTATGATGTTTCTTTTTCTGTGTGACTTATTTCAGTTCGAATCATCATACCTGAATCCACTCATTGTGCTGCTAAGGGCCTGATGACATAGATTTCATTGCTGAGTGATATTGCTTTGTAAGTAAATACCACAACTTCTTTATCCATTTTTCACTTTCTGCGATGTTGAACTTGTACTGTAAACGAGGTTCTTGTAAACAGAGGCGTCCCAAACTTTGGGGTGGCTGTGTCTTTTTGATTTTGATTTCCCTAAGCTATAGGACCATAAGTGGCAGTGCCCTAGGCTCTGTTGCTTTGTTTTTTAGATGTTTCAGTAAACACCATACACTTCTCCCGAGTGTCTGTTGGCAATTTACATCCCGCCCATCAGCATAACAAGGCTCCCAGTTCTCCATGGCCTGTCCTGCCTTTCTGGATTTTACACTTTTTTCAGATGGCCCTTTTGACCGGGGGGAAGTGAGACTTCATTGTAGTGCAGATTTCCTTTGCAAGCTTGCTTGGTTGGCCAAAAAGGGCGTATGCGTTTTTTCCTGAATATATTCAGGAAAAAACGCATACGCCCTTTTTGGCCAAGTGCATCATTGTGGACGTTCTGCCTCTTTTCCTATGCTTTCAATGCAATTCCAGTCTACCTCCTGAAATCGGTTTCCTGCAATTCTGCCCCGCTTTCAAGTCCTCTTGGCAGCCTTACTTCAGTCTATTTTTGGACGATAGCTGTCATTTATAACTCTGCAGGTTTGTGAATTACAGTGCCCCTGAGCTCCTTTCTTCAACTCGCTTTCTTGTGACCTGGCCGCAACACCGCAGGATGACTTCAGGCCCTAATCTGGTTCTGGCACGGCACGCTGAGCCTTTGGTTAATTCCTCTTCCTGGTGGGAAATGAGAGTTAAATTTGCCCGTCCAGACACCTCCAGCTAGCCTCTCATTGGTTCTCGCTATTCCTGTTCATCTTCCGCAGAAATTGCAAACTGGGCCAAACAGGAGGTTAAAGTCGCTGACTCTCCAAGTGGGGAGAGTGTTAGTAAAGCATCTGGAATGTTGCACCCGAGTACCAGGGGAGGAAAACTGAGACATATTTGAACACGTCTCCCGTTCACATGGTTGATCATACTTGGGTTCCACATGCATGTTTTAGCTGAAGGAAGAATACCTTAAACCTGGAGAGTTGAGACCCGTGTAACGGGTACCATGCAATATGACTTCAAAGGGTCTTCATTTGCTCACCGAACCTCTCCAATCCTATCACTGCTGCGTTTATGCCCCTGTACACACGCTTGATTCTCTTTTGGAGACATAGCAATCCATAGGTTTTAAGATACTTACTAGTCAGGTACATTCTTAGGCGTTTAATATGGGGTGTTGAGTCCATTTCGTTGAGCAAGGAGTAGCTCTTGTCTATTCCATATTTGGCTTAAGGAACTTTATCTGTGCTCATTTCAATCTCTGGTTTTATGCAGCACCCCAACTCACCTTTCCCCTTAAGCAAGCATAAGTTGGTTTTGTAAATTTGAGACCCTGTTCTGTTTTGGAATTCAGTTCCTGTGTAGCCAAGTTTACATTCCGTGTATTAGTGATATCTTATGATGTTTCTTTTTCTGTGTGACTTATTTCAGTTAGAATCATCATACCTGAATCCACTCATTGTGCTGCTAAGGGCCTGATGACATAGATTTCATTGCTGAGTGATATTGCTTTGTAAGTGAATACCACAACTTCTTTATCCATTTTTCACTTTCTGTGATGTTGAACTTGTACTGTAAACGAGGTTCTTGTAAACAGAGCCATTCCAAACTTTGGGGTGGCTGTGTCTTTTTGATTTTAATTTCCCTAAGCTAGAGGACCATAAGTGGAAGTGCCCTAGGCTCTGTTGCTTTGTTTTTTAGATGTTTCAGGAAACACCATACACTTCTCCCAAGTGTCTGTTGGCAATTTACATCCCGCCCATCAGCATAACAAGGCTCTCAGTTCTCAATGGCCTGTTGCCTTTCTGGATTTTACACTTTTTTCAGATGGCCCTTTTGACCGAGGGGAAGTGAGACTTCATTGTAGTGCAGATTTCCTTTGCAAGGTTGCTTGGTTGGCCAAAAAGGGCGTATGCGTTTTTTCCTGAATATATTCAGGAAAAAACGCATACGCCCTTTTTGGCCAAGTGCATCATTGTCGACGTTCTGCCTCTTTTCCTATGCTTTCAATGCAATTCCAGTCTACCTCCTGAAATCGGTTTCCTGCAATTCTGCCCCGCTTTCAAGTCCTCTTGGCAGCCTTACTTCAGTCTATTTTTGGACGATAGCTGTCATTTATAACTCTGCAGGTTTGTGAATTACAGTGCCCCTGAGCTCCTTTCTTCAACTCGCTTTCTTGTGACCTGGCCGCAACACCGCAGGATGGCTTCAGGCCCTAATCTTGTTCCGGCCCGGCACGCTGAGCCTTTGGTTATTTCCTCTTCCTGGTGGGAAATGAGAGTTAAATTTGCCCGTCCAGACACCTCCAGCTAGCCTCTCATTGGTTCTCGCTATTCCTGTTCATCTTCCGCAGAAATTGCAAACTGGGCCAAACAGGAGGTTAAAGGCGCTGACTCTCCAAGTGGGGAGAGTGTTAGTAAAGCATCTGGAATGTTGCACCCGAGTACCAGGGGAGGAAAACTGAGACATATTTGAACACGTCTCCCGTTCACATGGTTGATCATACTTGGGTTCCACATGCATGTTTTAGCTGAAGGAAGAATACCTTAAACCTGGAGAGTTGAGACCCGTGTAACGGGTACCATGCAATATGACTTCAAAGGGTCTTCATTTGCTCACCGAACCTCTCCAATCCTATCACTGCTGCGTTTATGCCCCTTTACACATGCTTGATTCTCTTTCGGAGACATAGCAATCCATAGGTTTTCCGATACTTACTAGTCAGGTACATTCTTAGGCGTTTAATATGGGGTGTTGAGTCCATTTCGTTGAGCAAGGAGTAGCTCTTGTCTATTCCATATTTGGCTTAAGGAACTTTATCTGTGCTCATTTCAATCTCTGGTTTTATGCAGCACCCCAACTCACCTTTCCCCTTAAGCAAGCATAAGTTGGTTTTCTAAATTTGAGACCCTGTTCTGTTTTGGAATTCAGTTCCTGTGTAGCCAAGTTTACATTCCGTGTATTAGTGATATCTTATGATGTTTCTTTTTCTCTGTGACTTATTTCAGTTAGAATCATCATACCTGAATCCACTCATTGTGCTGCTAAGGGCCTGATGACATAGATTTCATTGCTGAGTGATATTGCTTTGTAAGTGAATACCACAACTTCTTTATCCATTTTTCACTTTCTGTGATGTTGAACTTGTACTGTAAACGAGGTTCTTGTAAACAGAGCCGTTCCAAACTTTGGGGTGGCTGTGTCTTTTTGATTTTAATTTCCCTAAGCTATAGGACCATAAGTGGAAGTGCCCTAGGCTCTGTTGCTTTGTTTTTTAGATGTTTCAGGAAACACCATACACTTCTCCCAAGTGTCTGTTGGCAATTTACATCCCGCCCATCAGCATAACAAGGCTCCCAGTTCTCAATGGCCTGTTGCCTTTCTGGATTTTACACATTTTTCAGATGGCCCTTTTGGCCGGGGGGAAGTGAGACTTCATTGTAGTGCAGATTTCCTTTGCAAGCTTGCTTGGTTGGCCAAAAAGGGCGTATGCGTTTTTTCCTGAATATATTCAGGAAAAAACGCATACGCCCTTTTTGGCCAAGTGCATCATTGTGGACGTTCTGCCTCTTTTCCTATGCTTTCAATGCAATTCCAGTCTACCTCCTGAAATCGGTTTCCTGCAATTCTGCCCCGCTTTCAAGTCCTCTTGGCAGCCTTCCTTCAGTCTATTTTTGGACGATAGCTGTCATTTATAACTCTGCAGGTTTGTGAATTACAGTGCCCCTGAGCTCCTTTCTTCAACTCGCTTTCTTGTGACCTGGCCGCAACACCGCAGGATGGCTTCAGGCCCTAATCTTGTTCCGGCCCGGCACGCTGAGCCTTTGGTTATTTCCTCTTCCTGGTGGGAAATGAGAGTTAAATTTGCCCGTCCAGACACCTGCAGCTAGCCTCTCATTGGTTCTCGCTATTCCTGTTCATCTTCCGCAGAAATTGCAAACTGGGCCAAACACGAGGTTAAAGGGACTGACTCTCCAAGTCGGGAGAGTGTTAGTAAAGCGTCTGGAATGTTGCACCCGAGTACCAGGGTACAAAAACTGAGACATATTTGAACACGTCTCCCGATCACATGGTTGATCGTACTCTAGGTTCCACATGCATGTTTTAGCTGAAGGAAGAATACCTTAAACCTGGAGAGTTGAGACCCGTGGAATGGGTACCATGCAATATGTCTTCAAAGGGTCTTCATTTGCTCACCGAACCTCTCCAATCCTATCACTGCTGTGTTTATGCCCCTGTACACACGCTTGATTCTCTTTTGGAGACATAGCAATCCATAGGTTTTAAGATACTTACTAGTCAGGTACATTCTTAGGCGTTTAATATGGGGTGTTGAGTCCATTTCGTTGAGCAAGGAGTAGCTCTTGTCTATTCCATATTTGGCTTAAGGAACTTTATCTGTGCTCATTTCAATCTCTGGTTTTATGCAGCACCCCAACTCACCTTTCCCCTTAAGCAAGCATAAGTTGGTTTTCTAAATTTGAGAACCTGTTCTGTTTTGGAATTCAGTTCCTGTGTAGCCAAGTTTACATTCTGTGTATTAGTGATATCTTATGATGTTTCTTTTTCTGTGTGACTTATTTCAGTTAGAATCATCATACATGAATCCACTCATTGTGCTGCTAAGGGCCTGATGACATAGATTTCATTGCTGAGTGATATTGCTTTGTAAGTGAATACCACAACTTCTTTATCCATTTTTCACTTTCTGCGATGTTGAACTTGTACTGTAAACGAGGTTCTTGTAAACAGAGCCGTTCCAAACTTTGGGGTGGCTGTGTCTTTTTGATTTTAATTTCCCTAAGCTATAGGACCATAAGTGGAAGTGCCCTAGGTTCTGTTGCTTTGTTTTTTAGATGTTTCAGGAAACACCATACACTTCTCCCGAGTGGTTGTTGGCAATTTACATCCCACCCATCAGCATAACAAGGCTCCCAGTTCTCCATGGCCTGTTCTGCCTTTCTGGATTTTACACTTTTTTCAGATGGCCCTTTTAACCGGGGGGAAGTGAGACTTCATTGTAGTGCAGATTTCCTTTGCAAGCTTGCTTGGTTGGCCAAAAAGGGCGTATGCGTTTTTTCCTGAATATATTCAGGAAAAAACGCATACGCCCTTTTTGGCCAAGTGCATCATTGTGGACGTTCTGCCTCTTTTCCTATGCTTTCAATGCAATTCCAGTCTACCTCCTGAAATCGGTTTCCTGCAATTCTGCCCCGCTTTCAAGTCCTCTTGGCAGCCTTACTTCAGTCTATTTTTGGACGATAGCTGTCATTTATAACTCTGCAGGTTTGTGAATTACAGTGCCCCTGAGCTCCTTTCTTCAACTTGCTTTCTTTTGAGCTGGCCGCAACACCGCAGAATGGCTTCAGGCCCTAATCTGGTTCCGGCCCGGCATGTTGAGCCTTTGGTTAATTCCTCTTCCTGGTGGGAAATGAGAGTTAAATTTGCCCGTCCAGACACCTCCAGCTAGCCTCTCATTGGTTCTCGCTATTCCTGTTCATCTTCCGCAGAAATTGCAAACTGTGCGAAACAGGAGGTTAAAGGCGCTGACTCTCCAAGTGGGGAGAGTGTTAGAAAAGCGTCTGGAATGTTGCACCCGAGTACCAGGGGAGGAAAACTGAGACATATTTAAACACGTCTCCCGATCACATGGTTGATCATACTCTGGGTTCCACATGCATGTTTTAGCTGAAGGAAGAATACCTAAAACCTGGGTAGTTGAAACCCGTGGAATGGGTACAATGCAATATGACTTCAAAGGGTCTTCATTTGCTCACTGAACCTCTCCAATCCTATCACTGCTGCGTTTATGCCCCTGTACACATGCTTGATTCTCTTTCGGAGACATAGCAATCCATAGGTTTTAAGATACTTACTAATCAGGTACATTCTTAGGCTTTTAATATGCAGTGTTGAGTCCATTTCGTTGAGCAAGGAGTAGCTCTTGTCTATTCCATATTTGGCTTAAGGAACTTTATCTGTGCTCATTTCAATCTCTGGTTTTATGCAGCAACCCAACTCACCTTTCCCCTTAAGCAAGCATAAGTTGGTTTTCTAAATTTGAGAACCTGTTCTGTTTTGGAATTCAGTTCCTGTGTAGCCAAGTTTACATTCCGTGTATTAGTGATATCTTATGATGTTTCTTTTTCTGTGTGACTTATTTCAGTTAGAATCATCGTACCTGAATCTACTCATTATGCTGCTACGGGCCTGATGACATAGATTTCATTGCTGAGTGATACTGCATTGTTCGTAAGTACCACAAGTTCTTTATCCATTTTTCACTTTCTGCGATGTTGAACTTGTACTGTAAACGAGGTTCTTGTAAACAGAGCCTTTCCAAACTTTGGGGTAGCTGTGTCTTTTTGATTTTAATTTCCCTAAGCTATAGGACCATAAGTGGCAGTGCCCTAGGCTCTGTTGCTTTGTTTTTTAGATGTTTCAGGAAACACCATACACTTCTCCCAAGTGTCTGTTGGCAATTTACATCCCGCCCATCAGCATAACAAGGCTCCCAGTTCTCCATGGCCTGTCCTGCCTTTCTGGATTTTACACTTTTTTCAGATGGCCCTTTTGACCGGGGGGAAGTGAGACTTCATTGTAGTGCAGATTTCCTTTGCAAGCTTGCTTGGTTGGCCAAAAAGGGCGTATGCGTTTTTTCCTGAATATATTCAGGAAAAAACGCATACGCCCTTTTTGGCCAAGTGCTTCATTGTGGACGTTCTGCCTCTTTTCCTATGCTTTCAATGCAATTCCAGTCTACCTCCTGAAATCGGTTTCCTGCAATTCTGCCCCGCTTTCAAGTCCTCTTGGCAGCCTTACTTCAGTGTATTTTTGGACGATAGCTGTCATTTATAACTCTGCAGGTTTGTGAATTACAGTGCCCCTGAGCTCCTTTCTTCAACTCGCTTTCTTGTGACCTGGCCGCAACACCGCAGGATGGCTTCAGGCCCTAATCTGGTTCTGGCACGGCACGCTGAGCCTTTGGTTAATTCCTCTTCCTGGTGGGAAATGAGAGTTAAATTTGCCCGTCCAGACACCTCCAGCTAGCCTCTCATTGGTTCTCGCTATTCCTGTTCATCTTCCGCAGAAATTGCAAACTGGGCCAAACAGGAGGTTAAAGGGACTGAGTCTCCAAGTCGGGAGAGTGTTAGTAAAGCGTCTGGAATGTTGCACCCGAGTACCAGGGTACGAAAACTGAGACATATTTGAACACGTCTCCTGATCACATGGTTGATCATACTCTAGGTTCCACATGCATGTTTTAGCTGAAGGAAGAATACCTTAAACCTGGGTAGTTGAAACCCGTGGAATGGGTACCATGCAATATGACTTCAAAGGTTCTTCATTTGCTCACCGAACCTCTCCAATCCTATCACTGCTGCGTTTATGCCCCTGTACACATGCTTGATTCTCTTTCGGAGACATAGCAATCCATAGGTTTTAAGATACTTACTAGTCAGGTACATTCTTAGGCGTTTAATATGCGGTGTTGAGTCCATTTCGTTGAGCAAGGAGTAGCTCTTGTCTATTCCATATTTGACTTAAGGAACTTTATCTGTGCTCATTTCAATCTCTGGTTTTATGCAGCACCCCAACTCACCTTTACCCTTAAGCAAGCATAAGTTGGTTTTCTAAATTTGAGACCCTGTTCTGTTCTGAAATTCAGTTCCTGTGTAGCCAAGTTTACATTCCGTGTATTAGTGATATCTTATGATGTTTCTTTTTCTGTGTGACTTACTTCAGTTAGAATCATCATACCTGAATCCACTCATTGTGCTGCTAAGGGCCTGATGACACAGATTTCATTGCTGAGTGATATTGCTTTGTAAGTAAATACCACAACTCCTTTATCCATTTTTCACTTTCTGCGATGTTGAACTTGTACTGTAAACGAGGTTCTTGTAAACAGAGCCGTTCCAAACTTTGGGGTGGCTGTGTCTTTTTGATTTTAATTTCCCTAAGCTATAGGACCATAAGTGGAAGTGCCCTAGGTTCTGTTGCTTTGTTTTTTAGATGTTTCAGGAAACACCATACACTTCTCCCGAGTGGTTGTTGGCAATTTACATCCCGCCCATCAGCATAACAAGGCTCCCAGTTCTCCATGGCCTGTCCTGCCTTTCTGGATTTTACACTTTTTTCAGATGGCCCTTTTGACCGGGGGGAAGTGAGACTTCATTGTAGTGCAGATTTCCTTTGCAAGCTTGCTTGGTTGGCCAAAAAGGGCGTATGCGTTTTTTCCTGAATATATTCAGGAAAAAACGCATACGCCCTTTTTGGCCAAGTGCATCATTGTGGACGTTCTGCCTCTTTTCCTATGCTTTCAATGCAATTGCAGTCTACCTCCTGAAATCGGTTTCCTGCAATTCTGCCCCGCTTTCAAGTCCTCTTGGCAGCCTTACTTCAGTCTATTTTTGGACGATAGCTGTCATTTATAACTCTGCAGGTTTGTGAATTACAGTGCCCCTGAGCTCCTTTCTTCAACTCGCTTTCTTGTGACCTGGCCGCAACACCGCAGGAAGGCTTCAGGCCATAATCTGGTTCCGGTACGGCACGCTGAGCCTTTGGTTATTTCCTCTTCCTGGTGGGAAATGAGAGTTAAATTTGCCCGTCCAGACACCTCCAGCTAGCCTCTCATTGGTTCTCGCTATTCCTGTTCATCTTCCGCAGAAATTGCAAACTGGGCCAAACAGGAGGTTAAAGGCGCTGACTCTCCAAGTGGGGAGAGTGTTAGTAAAGCATCTGGAATGTTGCACCCGAGTACCAGGGGAGGAAAACTGAGACATATTTGAACACGTCTCCCATTCACATGGTTGATCATACTCTAGGTTCCACATGCATGTTTTAGATGAAGGAAGAATACCTTAAACCTGGAGAGTTGAGACCCGTGTAACGGGTACCATGCAGTATGACTTCAAAGGGTCTTCATTTGCTCACCGAACCTCTCCAATCCTATCACTGCTGCGTTTATGCCCCTGTACACATGCTTGATTCTCTTTCGGAGACATAGCAATCCATAGGTTTTAAGATACTTACTAGTCAGGTACATTCTTAGGCGTTTAATATGCGGTGTTGAGTCCATTTTGTTGAGCAAGGAGTAGCTCTTGTCTATTCCATATTTGACTTAAGGAACTTTATCTGTGCTCATTTCAATCTCTGGTTTTATGCAGCACCCCAACTCACCTTTACCCTTAAGCAAGCATAAGTTGGTTTTCTAAATTTGAGACCCTGTTCTGTTCTGAAATTCAGTTCCTGTGTAGCCAAGTTTACATTCCGTGTATTACTGATATCTTATGATGTTTCTTTTTCTGTGTGACTTATTTCAGTTAGAATCATCATACCTGAATCCACTCATTGTGCTGCTAAGGGCCTGATGACATAGATTTCATTGCTGAGTGATATTGCTTTGTAAATGAATACCACAACTTCTTTATCCATTTTTCACTTTCTGTGATGTTGAACTTGTACTGTAAACGAGGTTCTTGTAAACAGAGCCGTTCCAAACTTTGGGGTGGCTGTGTCTTTTTGATTTTAATTTCCCTAAGCTATAGGACCATAAGTGGAAGTGCCCTAGGTTCTGTTGCTTTGTTTTTTGGATGTTTCAGGAAACACCATACACTTCTCCCGAGTGGTTGTTGGCAATTTACATCCCGCCCATCAGCATAACAAGGCTCCCAGTTCTCCATGGCCTGTCCTGCCTTTCTGGATTTTACACTTTTTTCAGATGGCCCTTTTGACCGGGGGGAAGTGAGACTTCATTGTAGTGCAGATTTCCTTTGCAAGCTTGCTTGGTTGGCCAAAAAGGGCGTATGCGTTTTTTCCTGAATATATTCAGGAAAAAACGCATACGCCCTTTTTGGCCAAGTGCATCATTGTGGACGTTCTGCCTCTTTTCCTATGCTTTCAATGCAATTGCAGTCTACCTCCTGAAATCGGTTTCCTGCAATTCTGCCCCGCTTTCAAGTCCTCTTGGCAGCCTTACTTCAGTCTATTTTTGGACGATAGCTGTCATTTATAACTCTGCAGGTTTGTGAATTACAGTGCCCCTGAGCTCCTTTCTTCAACTCGCTTTCTTGTGACCTGGCCGCAAAACCGCAGGATGGCTTCAGGCCATAATCTGGTTCCGGTACGGCACGCTGAGCCTTTGGTTATTTCCTCTTCCTGGTGGGAAATGAGAGTTAAATTTGCCCGTCCAGACACCTCCAGCTAGCCTCTCATTGGTTCTCGCTATTCCTGTTCATCTTCCGCAGAAATTGCAAACTGGGCCAAACAGGAGGTTAAAGGCGCTGACTCTCCAAGTGCGGAGAGTGTTAGTAAAGCATCTGGAATGTTGCACCCGAGTACCAGGGGAGGAAAACTGAGACATATTTGAACACGTCTCCCGTTCACATGGTTGATCATACTTGGGTTCCACATGCATGTTTTAGCTGAAGGAAGAATACCTTAAACCTTGAGAGTTGAGACCCGTGTAACGGGTACCATGCAATATGACTTCAAAGGGTCTTCATTTGCTCACCGAACCTCTCCAATCCTATCACTGCTGCGTTTATGCCCCTGTACACACGCTTGATTCTCTTTTGGAGACATAGCAATCCATAGGTTTTAAGATACTTACTAGTCAGTTACATTCTTAGGCGTTTAATATGGGGTGTTGAGTCCATTTCGTTGAGCAAGGAGTAGCTCTTGTCTATTCCATATTTGGCTTAAGGAACTTTATCTGTGCTCATTTCAATCTCTGGTTTTATGCAGCACCCCAACTCACCTTTACCCTTAAGCAAGCATAAGTTGGTTTTCTAAATTTGAGACCCTGTTCTGTTTTGGAATTCAGTTCCTGTGTAGCCAAGTTTACATTCCGTGTATTAGTGATATCTTATGATGTTTCTTTTTCTCTGTGACTTATTTCAGTTAGAATCATCATACCTGAATCCACTCATTGTGCTGCTAAGGGCCTGATGACATAGATTTCATTGCTGAGTGATATTGCTTTGTAAGTGAATACCACAACTTCTTTATCCATTTTTCACTTTCTGTGATGTTGAACTTGTACTGTAAAGGAGGTTCTTGTAAACAGAGCCGTTCCAAACTTTGGGGTGGCTGTGTCTTTTTGATTTTAATTTCCCTAAGCTAGAGGACCATAAGTGGAAGTGCCCTAGGCTCTGTTGCTTTGTTTTTTAGATGTTTCAGGAAACACCATACACTTCTCCCAAGTGTCTGTTGGCAATTTACATCCCGCCCATCAGCATAACAAGGCTCCCAGTTCTCAATGGCCTGTTGCCTTTCTGGATTTTACACATTTTTCAGATGGCCCTTTTGGCCGGGGGGAAGTGAGACTTCATTGTAGTGCAGATTTCTTTGCAAGCTTGCTTGGTTGGCCAAAAAGGGCGTATGCGTTTTTTCCTGAATATATTCAGGAAAAAACGCATACGCCCTTTTTGGCCAAGTGCATCATTGTGGACGTTCTGCCTCTTTTCCTATGCTTTCAATGCAATTCCAGTCTACCTCCTGAAATCGGTTTCCTGCAATTCTGCCCCGCTTTCAAGTCCTCTTGGCAGCCTTACTTCAGTCTATTTTTGGACGATAGCTGTCATTTATAACTCTGCAGGTTTGTGAATTACAGTGCCCCTGAGCTCCTTTCTTCAACTCGCTTTCTTGTGACCTGGCCGCAACACCGCAGGATGGCTTCAGGCCCTAATCTTGTTCCGGCCCGGCACGCTGAGCCTTTGGTTATTTCCTCTTCCTGGTGGGAAATGAGAGTTAAATTTGCCCGTCCAGACACCTGCAGCTAGCCTCTCATTGGTTCTCGCTATTCCTGTTCATCTTCCGCAGAAATTGCAAACTGGGCCAAACAGGAGGTTAAAGGGACTGACTCTCCAAGTCGGGAGAGTGTTAGTAAAGCGTCTGGAATGTTGCACCCGAGTACCAGGGTACAAAAACTGAGACATATTTGAACACGTCTCCCGATCACATGGTTGATCGTACTCTAGGTTCCACATGCATGTTTTAGCTGAAGGAAGAATACCTTAAACCTGGAGAGTTGAGACCCGTGGAATGGGTACCATGCAATATGTCTTCAAAGGGTCTTCATTTGCTCACCGAACCTCTCCAATCCTATCACTGCTGCGTTTATGCCCCTGTACACACGCTTGATTCTCTTTTGGAGACATAGCAATCCATAGGTTTTAAGATACTTACTAGTCAGGTACATTCTTAGGCGTTTAATATGGGGTGTTGAGTCCATTTCGTTGAGCAAGGAGTAGCTCTTGTCTATTCCATATTTGGCTTAAGGAACTTTATCTGTGCTCATTTCAATCTCTGGTTTTATGCAGCACCCCAACTCACCTTTCCCCTTAAGCAAGCATAAGTTGGTTTTCTAAATTTGAGAACCTGTTCTGTTTTGGAATTCAGTTCCTGTGTAGCCAAGTTTACATTCTGTGTATTAGTGATATCTTATGATGTTTCTTTTTCTGTGTGACTTATTTCAGTTAGAATCATCATACATGAATCCACTCATTGTGCTGCTAAGGGCCTGATGACATAGATTTCATTGCTGAGTGATATTGCTTTGTAAATGAATACCACAACTTCTTTATCCATTTTTCACTTTCTGTGATGTTGAACTTGTACTGTAAACGAGGTTCTTGTAAACAGAGCCGTTCCAAACTTTGGGGTGGCTGTGTCTTTTTGATTTTAATTTCCCTAAGCTGGAGGACCATAAGTGGAAGTGCCCTAGGCTCTGTTGCTTTGTTTTTTAGATGTTTCAGGAAACACCATATACTTCTCCCAAGTGTCTGTTGGCAATTTACATCCCGCCCATCAGCATAACAAGGCTCCCAGTTCTCAATGGCCTGTTGCCTTTCTGGATTTTACACTTTTTTCAGATGGCCCTTTTGACCGGGGGGAAGTGAGACTTCATTGTAGTGCAGATTTCCTTTGCAAGCTTCCTTGGTTGGCCAAAAAGGGCGTATGCGTTTTTTCCTGAATATATTCAGGAAAATACGCATACGCCCTTTTTGGCCAAGTGCATCATTGTGGACGTTCTGCCTCTTTTCCTATGCTTTCAATGCAATTCCAGTCTACCTCCTGAAATCGGTTTCCTGCAATTCTGCCCCGCTTTCAAGTCCTCTTGGCAGCCTTACTTCAGTCTATTTTTGGACGATAGCTGTCATTTATAACTCTGCAGGTTTGTGAATTACAGTGCCCCTGAGCTCCTTTCTTCAACTCGCTTTCTTGTGACCTGGCCGCAACACCGCAGGATGGCTTCAGGCCCTAATCTGGTTCCGGCACGGCACGCTGAGCCTTTGGTTAATTCCTCTTCCTGGTGGGAAATGAGAGTTAAATTTGCCCGTCCAGACACCTGCAGCTAGCCTCTCATTGGTTCTCGCTATTCCTGTTCATCTTCCGCAGAAATTGCAAACTGGGCCAAACAGGAGGTTAAAGGGACTGACTCTCCAAGTCGGGAGAGTGTTAGTAAAGCGTCTGGAATGTTGCACCCGAGTACCAGGGTACGAAAACTGAGACATATTTGAACACGTCTCCCGATCACATGGTTGATCATACTCTAGGTTCCACATGCATGTTTTAGCTGAAGGAAGAATACCTTAAACCTGGGTAGTTGAAACCCGTGGAATGGGTACCATGCAATATGACTTCAAAGGTTCTTCATTTGCTCACCGAACCTCTCCAATCCTATCACTGCTGCGTTTATGCCCCTGTACACATGCTTGATTCTCTTTCGGAGACATAGCAATCCATAGGTTTTAAGATACTTACTAGTCAGGTACATTCTTAGGCGTTTAATATGCGGTGTTGAGTCCATTTCGTTGAGCAAGGAGTAGCTCTTGTCTATTCCATATTTGACTTAAGGAACTTTATCTGTGCTCATTTCAATCTCTGGTTTTATGCAGCACCCCAACTCACCTTTACCCTTAAGCAAGCATAAGTTGGTTTTCTAAATTTGAGACCCTGTTCTGTTCTGTAATTCAGTTCCTGTGTAGCCAAGTTTACATTCCGTGTATTACTGATATCTTATGATGTTTCTTTTTCTGTGTGACTTACTTCAGTTAGAATCATCATACCTGAATCCAGTCATTGTGCTGCTAAGGGCCTCATGACACAGATTGCATTGCTGAGTGATATTGCTTTGTAAGTAGATACCACAACTTCTTTATCCATTTTTCACTTTCTGCGATGTTGAACTTGTACTGTAAACGAGGTTCTTGTAAACAGAGCCGTTCCAAACTTTGGGGTGGCTGTGTCTTTTTGATTTTAATTTCCCTAAGCTATAGGACCATAAGTGGAAGTGCCCTAGGTTCTGTTGCTTTGTTTTTTGGATGTTTCAGGAAACACCATACACTTCTCCCGAGTGGTTGTTGGCAATTTACATCCCGCCCATCAGCATAACAAGGCTCCCAGTTCTCCATGGCCTGTCCTGCCTTTCTGGATTTTACACTTTTTTCAGATGGCCCTTTTGACCGGGGGGAAGTGAGACTTCATTGTAGTGCAGATTTCCTTTGCAAGCTTGCTTGGTTGGCCAAAAAGGGCGTATGCGTTTTTTCCTGAATATATTCAGGAAAAAACGCATACGCCCTTTTTGGCCAAGTGCATCATTGTGGACGTTCTGCCTCTTTTCCTATGCTTTCAATGCAATTGCAGTCTACCTCCTGAAATCGGTTTCCTGCAATTCTGCCCCGCTTTCAAGTCCTCTTGGCAGCCTTACTTCAGTCTATTTTTGGACGATAGCTGTCATTTATAACTCTGCAGGTTT
Source organism: Delphinus delphis (assembly GCF_949987515.2). Classification (NCBI taxonomy): domain Eukaryota; kingdom Metazoa; phylum Chordata; class Mammalia; order Artiodactyla; family Delphinidae; genus Delphinus; species Delphinus delphis. The sequence continues at coordinate 22,571 of NW_027192939.1, read as the reverse complement.
GTGAATTACAGTGCCCCTGAGCTCCTTTCTTCAACTCGCTTTCTTGTGACCTGGCCGCAAAACCGCAGGATGGCTTCAGGCCATAATCTGGTTCCGGTACGGCCCGCTGAGCCTTTGGTTATTTCCTCTTCCTGGTGGGAAATGAGAGTTAAATTTGCCCGTCCAGACACCTCCAGCTAGCCTCTCATTGGTTCTCGCTATTCCTGTTCATCTTCCGCAGAAATTGCAAACTGGGCCAAACAGGAGGTTAAAGGCGCTGACTCTCCAAGTGGGGAGAGTGTTAGTAAAGCATCTGGAATGTTGCACCCGAGTACCAGGGGAGGAAAACTGAGACATATTTGAACACGTCTCCCGTTCACATGGTTGATCATACTTGGGTTCCACATGCATGTTTTAGCTGAAGGAAGAATACCTTAAACCTGGAGAGTTGAGACCCGTGTAACGGGTACCATGCAATATGACTTCAAAGGGTCTTCATTTGCTCACCGAACCTCTCCAATCCTATCACTGCTGCGTTTATGCCCCTGTACACACGCTTGATTCTCTTTTGGAGACATAGCAATCCATAGGTTTTAAGATACTTACTAGTCAGGTACATTCTTAGGCGTTTAATATGGGGTGTTGAGTCCATTTCGTTGAGCAAGGAGTAGCTCTTGTCTATTCCATATTTGGCTTAAGGAACTTTATCTGTGCTCATTTCAATCTCTGGTTTTATGCAGCACCCCAACTCACCTTTCCCCTTAAGCAAGCATAAGTTGGTTTTCTAAATTTGAGACCCTGTTCTGTTTTGGAATTCAGTTCCTGTGTAGCCAAGTTTACATTCCGTGTATTAGTGATATCTTATGATGTTTCTTTTTCTGTGTGACTTATTTCAGTTAGAATCATCATACCTGAATCCACTCATTGTGCTGCTAAGGGCCTGATGACATAGATTTCATTGCTGAGTGATATTGCTTTGTAAGTGAATACCACAACTTCTTTATCCATTTTTCACTTTCTGTGATGTTGAACTTGTACTGTAAACGAGGTTCTTGTAAACAGAGGTGTCCCAAACTTTGGGGTGGCTGTGTCTTTTTGATTTTAATTTCCCTAAGCTAGAGGACCATAAGTGGAAGTGCCCTAGGCTCTGTTGCTTTGTTTTTTAGATGTTTCAGGAAACACCATACACTTCTCCCAAGTGTCTGTTGGCAATTTACATCCCGCCCATCAGCATAACAAGGCTCCCAGTTCTCAATGGCCTGTTGCCTTTCTGGATTTTACACTTTTTTCAGATGGCCCTTTTGACCGAGGGGAAGTGAGACTTCATTGTAGTGCAGATTTCCTTTGCAAGCTTGCTTGGTTGGCCAAAAAGGGCGTATGCGTTTTTTCCTGAATATATTCAGGAAAAAACGCATACGCCCTTTTTGGCCAAGTGCATCATTGTGGACGTTCTGCCTCTTTTCCTATGCTTTGAATGCAATTCCAGTCTACCTCCTGAAATCGGTTTCCTGCAATTCTGCCCCGCTTTCAAGTCCTCTTGGCAGCCTTACTTCAGTCTATTTTTGGACGATAGCTGTCATTTATAACTCTGCAGGTTTGTGAATTACAGTGCCCCTGAGCTCCTTTCTTCAACTCGCTTTCTTGTGACCTGGCCGCAACACCGCAGGATGGCTTCAGGCCCTAATCTTGTTCCGGCCCGGCACGCTGAGCCTTTGGTTATTTCCTCTTCCTGGTGGGAAATGAGAGTTAAATTTGCCCGTCCAGACACCTCCAGCTAGCCTCTCATTGGTTCTCGCTATTCCTGTTCATCTTCCGCAGAAATTGCAAACTGGGCCAAACAGGAGGTTAAAGGCGCTGACTCTCCAAGTGGGGAGAGTGTTAGTAAAGCATCTGGAATGTTGCAACCGAGTACCAGGTGAGGAAAACTGAGACATATTTGAACACGTCTCCCGTTCACATGGTTGATCATACTTGGGTTCCACATGCATGTTTTAGCTGAAGGAAGAGTACCTTAAACCTGGAGAGTTGAGACCCGTGTAACGGGTACCATGCAATATGACTTCAAAGGGTCTTCATTTGCTCACCGAATCTCTCCAATCCTATCACTGCTGCGTTTATGCCCCTGTACACATGCTTGATTCTCTTTCGGAGACATAGCAATCCATAGGTTTTCCGATACTTACTAGTCAGGTACATTCTTAGGCGTTTAATATGCGGTGTTGAGTCCATTTCGTTGAGCAAGGAGTAGCTCTTGTCTATTCCATATTTGACTTAAGGAACTTTATCTGTGCTCATTTCAATCTCTGGTTTTATGCAGCACCCCAACTCACCTTTACCCTTAAGCAAGCATAAGTTGGTTTTGTAAATTTGAGACCCTGTTCTGTTTTGGAATTCAGTTCCTGTGTAGCCAAGTTTACATTCCATATATTACTGATATCTTATGATGTTTCTTTTTCTGTGTGACTTATTTCAGTTCGAATCATCATACCTGAATCCACTCATTGTGCTGCTAAGGGCCTGATGACATAGATTTCATTGCTGAGTGATATTGCTTTGTAAGTAAATACCACAACTTCTTTATCCATTTTTCACTTTCTGCGATGTTGAACTTGTACTGTAAACGAGGTTCTTGTAAACAGAGGCGTCCCAAACTTTGGGGTGGCTGTGTCTTTTTGATTTTGATTTCCCTAAGCTATAGGACCATAAGTGGCAGTGCCCTAGGCTCTGTTGCTTTGTTTTTTAGATGTTTCAGGAAACACCATACACTTCTCCCGAGTGTCTGTTGGCAATTTACATCCCGCCCATCAGCATAACAAGGCTCCCAGTTCTCCATGGCCTGTCCTGCCTTTCTGGATTTTACACTTTTTTCAGATGGCCCTTTTGACCGGGGGGAAGTGAGACTTCATTGTAGTGCAGATTTCCTTTGCAAGCTTGCTTGGTTGGCCAAAAAGGGCGTATGCGTTTTTTCCTGAATATATTCAGGAAAAAACGCATACGCCCTTTTTGGCCAAGTGCATCATTGTGGACGTTCTGCCTCTTTTCCTATGCTTTCAATGCAATTGCAGTCTACCTCCTGAAATCGGTTTCCTGCAATTCTGCCCCGCTTTCAAGTCCTCTTGGCAGCCTTACTTCAGTCTATTTTTGGACGATAGCTGTCATTTATAACTCTGCAGGTTTGTGAATTACAGTGCCCCTGAGCTCCTTTCTTCAACTCGCTTTCTTGTGACCTGGCCGCAACACCGCAGGATGACTTCAGGCCCTAATCTGGTTCTGGCACGGCACGCTGAGCCTTTGGTTAATTCCTCTTCCTGGTGGGAAATGAGAGTTAAATTTGCCCGTCCAGACACCTCCAGCTAGCCTCTCATTGGTTCTCGCTATTCCTGTTCATCTTCCGCAGAAATTGCAAACTGGGCCAAACAGGAGGTTAAAGTCGCTGACTCTCCAAGTGGGGAGAGTGTTAGTAAAGCATCTGGAATGTTGCACCCGAGTACCAGGGGAGGAAAACTGAGACATATTTGAACACGTCTCCCGTTCACATGGTTGATCATACTTGGGTTCCACATGCATGTTTTAGCTGAAGGAAGAATACCTTAAACCTGGAGAGTTGAGACCCGTGTAACGGGTACCATGCAATATGACTTCAAAGGGTCTTCATTTGCTCACCGAACCTCTCCAATCCTATCACTGCTGCGTTTATGCCCCTGTACACACGCTTGATTCTCTTTTGGAGACATAGCAATCCATAGGTTTTAAGATACTTACTAGTCAGGTACATTCTTAGGCGTTTAATATGGGGTGTTGAGTCCATTTCGTTGAGCAAGGAGTAGCTCTTGTCTATTCCATATTTGGCTTAAGGAACTTTATCTGTGCTCATTTCAATCTCTGGTTTTATGCAGCACCCCAACTCACCTTTCCCCTTAAGCAAGCATAAGTTGGTTTTGTAAATTTGAGACCCTGTTCTGTTTTGGAATTCAGTTCCTGTGTAGCCAAGTTTACATTCCGTGTATTAGTGATATCTTATGATGTTTCTTTTTCTGTGTGACTTATTTCAGTTAGAATCATCATACCTGAATCCACTCATTGTGCTGCTAAGGGCCTGATGACATAGATTTCATTGCTGAGTGATATTGCTTTGTAAGTGAATACCACAACTTCTTTATCCATTTTTCACTTTCTGTGATGTTGAACTTGTACTGTAAACGAGGTTCTTGTAAACAGAGCCATTCCAAACTTTGGGGTGGCTGTGTCTTTTTGATTTTAATTTCCCTAAGCTAGAGGACCATAAGTGGAAGTGCCCTAGGCTCTGTTGCTTTGTTTTTTAGATGTTTCAGGAAACACCATACACTTCTCCCAAGTGTCTGTTGGCAATTTACATCCCGCCCATCAGCATAACAAGGCTCTCAGTTCTCAATGGCCTGTTGCCTTTCTGGATTTTACACTTTTTTCAGATGGCCCTTTTGACCGAGGGGAAGTGAGACTTCATTGTAGTGCAGATTTCATTTGCAAGCTTGCTTGGTTGGCCAAAAAGGGCGTATGCGTTTTTTCCTGAATATATTCAGGAAAAAACGCATACGCCCTTTTTGGCCAAGTGCATCATTGTCGACGTTCTGCCTCTTTTCCTATGCTTTCAATGCAATTCCAGTCTACCTCCTGAAATCGTTTTCCTGCAATTCTGCCCCACTTTCAAGTCCTCTTGGCAGCCTTACTTCAGTCTATTTTTGGACGATAGCTGTCATTTATAACTCTGCAGGTTTGTGAATTACAGTGCCCCTGAGCTCCTTTCTTCAACTCGCTTTCTTGTGACCTGGCCGCAACACCACAGGATGGCTTCAGGCCCTAATCTTGTTCCGGCCCGGCATGCTGAGCCTTTGGTTAATTCCTCTTCCTGGTGGGAAATGAGAGTTAAATTTGCCCGTCCAGACACCTCCAGCTAGCCTGTCATTGGTTCTCGCTATTCCTGTTCATCTTCCACAGAAATTGCAAACTGGGCCAAACAGGAGGTTAAAGGGACTGACTCTCCAAGTGGGGAGAGTGTTAGTAAAGTGTCTGGAATGTTGCACCCGAGTACCAGGGGAGGAAAACTGAGACATATTTGAACACGTCTCCCGATCACATGGTTGATCATACTCTAGGTTCCACATGCATGTTTTAGCTGAAGGAAGAATACCTTAAACCTCTGTAGTTGAAACCCGTGGAATGGGTACCATGCAATATGACTTCAAAGGGTCTTCATTTGCTCACCGCACCTCTCCAATCCTATCACTGCTGCGTTTATGCCCCTGTACACATGCTTGATTCTCTTTCGGAGACATAGCAATCCATAGGTTTTAAGATACTACTAGTCAGGTACATTCTTAGGCGTTTAATATGCGGTGTTGAGTCCATTTCGTTGAGCAAGGAGTAGCTCTTGTCTATTCCATATTTGACTTAAGGAACTTTATCTGTGCTCATTTCAATCTCTGGTTTTATGCAGCACCCCAACTCACCTTTCCCCTTAAGCAAGCATAAGTTGGTTTTCTAAATTTGAGACCCTGTTCTGTTCTGTAATTCAGTTCCTGTGTAGCCAAGTTTACATTCCGTGTATTACTGATATCTTATGATGTTTCTTTTTCTGTGTGACTTATTTCAGTTAGAATCATCATACCTGAATCCACTCATTGTGCTGCTAAGGGCCTGATGACATAGATTTCATTGCTGAGTGATATTGCTTTGTAAGTAAATACCACAACTTCTTTATCCATTTTTCACTTTCTGCGATGTTGAACTTGTACTGTAAACGAGGTTCTTGTAAACAGAGGCGTCCCAAACTTTGGGGTGGCTGTGTCTTTTTGATTTTAATTTCCCTAAATTATAGGACCATAAGTGGCAGTGCCCTAGGCTCTGTTGCTTTGTTTTTTAGATGTTTCAGGAAACACCATACACTTCTCCAGAGTGGCTGTTGGCAATTTACATCCCGCCCATCAGCATAACAAGGCTCCCAGTTCTCCATGGCCTGTCCTGCCTTTCTGGATTTTACACTTTTTTCAGATGGCCCTTTTGACCGGGGGGAAGTGAGACTTCATTGTAGTGCAGATTTCCTTTGCAAGCTTGCTTGGTTGGCCAAAAAGAGCGTATGCGTTTTTTCCTGAATATATTCAGGAAAAAACGCATACGCCCTTTTTGGCCAAGTGCATCATTGTGGACGTTCTGCCTCTTTTCCTATGCTTTCAATGCAATTCCAGTCTACCTCCTGAAATCGGTTTCCTGCAATTCTGCCCCACTTTCAAGTCCTCTTGGCAGCCTTACTTCAGTCTATTTTTGGACGATAGCTGTCATTTATAACTCTGCAGGTTTGTGAATTACAGTGCCCCTGAGCTCCTTTCTTCAACTCGCTTTCTTGGGACCTGGCCGAAACACCGCAGGATGGCTTCAGGCCCTAATCTGGTTCCGGCACGGCACGCTGAGCCTTTGGTTATTTCCTCCTCCTGGCGGGAAATGAGAGTTAAATTTGCCCGTCCAGACACCTCCAGCTAGCCTCTCATTGGTTCTCGCTATTCCTGTTCATCTTCCGCAGAAATTGCAAACTGTGCCAAACAGGAGGTTAAAGGCGCTGACTCTCCAAGTGGGGAGAGTGTTAGTAAAGCGTCTGGAATGTTGCACCCGAGTACCAGGGGAGGAAAACTGAGATATATTTGAACACGTCTCCCGATCACATGGTTGATCATACTCTGGGTTCCACATGCATGTTTTAGCTGAAGGAAGAATACCCAAAACCTGGGTAGTTGAAACCCGTGGAATGGGTACCATGCAATATGACTTCAAAGGGTCTTCATTTGCTCACCGAACTTCTCCAATCCTATCACTGCTGCATTTATGCCCCTGTACACATGCTTGATTCTCTTTCGGAGACATAGCAATCTATAGGTTTTAAGATACTTACTAGTCAGGTACATTCTTAGGCGTTTAATATGCGGTGTTGAGTCCATTTCGTTGAGCAAGGAGTAGCTCTTGTCTATTCCATATTTGACTTAAGGAACTTTATCTGTGCTCATTTCAATCTCTGGTTTTATGCAGCACCCCAACTCACCTTTACCCTTAAGCAAGCATAAGTTGGTTTTCTAAATTTGAGACCCTGTTCTGTTCTGTAATTCAGTTCCTGTGTAGCCAAGTTTCCATTCCGTGTATTACTGATATCTTATGATGTTTCTTTTTCTGTGTGACTTATTTCAGTTAGAATCATCATACCTGAATCCACTCATTGTGCTGCTAAGGGCCTGATGACACAGATTTCATTGCTGAGTGATATTGCTTTGTAAGTAAATACCACAACTTCTTTATCCATTTTTCACTTTCTGCGATGTTGAACTTGTACTGTAAACGAGGTTCTTGTAAACAGAGGCGTCCCAAACTTTGGGGTGGCTGTGTCTTTTTGATTTTAATTTCCCTAAGCTATAGGACCATAAGTGGCAGTGCCCTAGGCTCTGTTGCTTTGTTTTTTAGATGTTTCAGGAAACACCATACACTTCTCCCGAGTGTCTGTTGGCAATTTACATCCTGCCCATCAGCATAACAAGGCTCCCAGTTCTCCATGGCCTGTCCTGCCTTTCTGGATTTTACACTTTTTTCAGATGGCCCTTTTGACCGGGGGGAAGTGAGACTTCATTGTAGTGCAGATTTCCTTTGCAAGCTTGCTTGGTTGGCCAAAACGGGCGTATGCGTTTTTTCCTGAATATATTCAGGAAAAAACGCATACGCCCTTTTTGGCCAAGTGCATCATTGTGGACGTTCTGCCTCTTTTCCTATGCTTTCAATGCAATTCCAGTCTACCTCCTGAAATCGGTTTCCTGCAATTCTGCCCCGCTTTCAAGTCCTCTTGGCAGCCTTACTTCAGTCTATTTTTGGACGATAGCTGTCATTTATAACTCTGCAGGTTTGTGAATTACAGTGCCCCTGAGCTCCTTTCTTCAACTCGCTTTCTTTTGAGCTGGCCGCAACACCGCAGGATGGCTTCAGGCCCTAATCTGGTTCCGGCACGGCACGCTGAGCCTTTGGTTAATTCCTCTTCCTGGTGGGAAATGAGAGTTAAATTTGCCCGTCCAGACACCTCCAGCTAGCCTCTCATTGGTTCTCACTATTCCTGTTCATCTTCCGCAGAAATTGCAAACTGGGCCAAACAGGAGGTTAAAGGGACTGACTCTCCAAGTCGGGAGAGTGTTAGTAAAGCGCCTGGAATGTTGCACCCGAGTACCAGGGTACGAAAACTGAGACATATTTGAACACGTCTCCCGATCACATGGTTGATCATACTCTAGGTTCCACATGCATGTTTTAGCTGAAGGAAGAATACCTTAAACCTGGGTAGTTGAAACCCGTGTAATGGGTACCATGCAATATGACTTCAAAGGGTCTTCATTTGCTCACCGCACCTCTCCAATCCTATCACTGCTGCGTTTATGACCCTGTACACATGCTTGATTCTCTTTCGGAGACATAGCAATCCATAGGTTTTAAGATACTTACTAGTCAGGTACATTCTTAGGCGTTTAATATGCGGTGTTGAGTCCATTTCGTTGAGCAAGGCGTAGCTCTTGTCTATTCCATATTTGACTTAAGGAACTTTATCTGTGCTCATTTCAATCTCTGGTTTTATGCAGCACCCCAACTCACCTTTACCCTTAAGCAAGCATAAGTTGGTTTTCTAAATTTGAGACCCTGTTCTGTTCTGTAATTCAGGTCCTGTGTAGCCAAGTTTCCATTCCGTGTATTACTGATATCTTATGATGTTTCTTTTTCTGTGTGACTTATTTCAGTTAGAATCATCATACCTGAATCCACTCATTGTGCTGCTAAGGGCCTGATGACACAGATTTCATTGCTGAGTGATATTGCTTTGTAAGTAAATACCACAACTTCTTTATCCATTTTTCACTTTCTGCGATGTTGAACTTGTACTGTAAACGAGGTTCTTGTAAACAGAGCCGTTCCAAACTTTGGGGTGGCTGTGTCTTTTTGATTTTAATTTCCCTAAGCTATAGGACCATAAGTGGAAGTGCCCTAGGTTCTGTTGCTTTGTTTTTTAGATGTTTCAGGAAACACCATACACTTCTCCCGAGTGGTTGTTGGCAATTTACATCCCGCCCATCAGCATAACAAGGCTCCCAGTTCTCCATGGCCTGTCCTGCCTTTCTGGATTTTACACTTTTTTCAGATGGCCCTTTTGACCGGGGGGAAGTGAGACTTCATTGTAGTGCAGATTTCCTTTGCAAGCTTGCTTGGTTGGCCAAAAAGGGCGTATGCGTCTTTTCCTGAATATATTCAGGAAAAGACGCATACGCCCTTTTTGGCCAAGTGCATCATTGTGGACGTTCTGCCTCTTTTCCTATGCTTTCAATGCAATTCCAGTCTACCTCCTGAAATCGGTTTCCTGCAATTCTGCCCCGCTTTCAAGTCCTCTTGGCAGCCTTACTTCAGTCTATTTTTGGACGATAGCTGTCATTTATAACTCTGCAGGTTTGTGAATTACAGTGCCCCTGAGCTCCTTTCTTCAACTCGCTTTCTCTTGAGCTGGCCGCAACACCGCAGGATCGCTTCAGGCCATAATCTGGTTCCGGTACGGCACGCTGAGCCTTTGGTTATTTCCTCTTCCTGGTGGGAAATGAGAGTTAAATTTGCCCGTCCAGACACCTCCAGCTAGCCTCTCATTGGTTCTCGTTATTCCTGTTCATCTTCCGCAGAAATTGCAAACTGTGCCAAACAGGAGGTTAAAGGCGCTGACTCTCCAAGTGGGGACAGAGTTAGTAAAGCGTCTGGAATGTTGCACCCGAGTACCAGGGGAGGAAAACTGAGACATATTTGAACACGTCTCCCGATCACATGGTTGATCATACTCTGGGTTCCACATGCATGTTTTAGCTGAAGGAAGAATACCTAAAACCTGGGTAGTTGAAACCCGTGGAATGGGTACCATGCAATATGACTTCAAAGGGTCTTCATTTGCTCACCGAACCTCTCTAATCCTATCACTGCTGCGTTTATGCCCCTGTACACATGCTTGATTCTCTTTCGGAGACATAGCAATCCATAGGTTTTAAGATACTTACTAGTCAGGTACATTCTTAGGCGTTTAATATGCGGTGTTGAGTCCATTTCGTTGAGCAAGGAGTAGCTCTTGTCTATTCCATATTTGGCTTAAGGAACTTTATCTGTGCTCATTTCAATCTCTGGTTTTATGCAGCACCCCAACTCACCTTTACCCTTAAGCAAGCATAAGTTGGTTTTCTAAATTTGAGACCCTGTTCTGTTCTGTAATTCAGTTCCTGTGTAGCCAAGTTTACATTCCGTGTATTACTGATATCTTATGATGTTTCTTTTTCTGTGTGACTTATTTCAGTTAGAATCATCATACCTGAATCCACTCATTGTGCTGCTAAGGGCCTGATGACACAGATTTCATTGCTGAGTGATATTGCTTTGTAAGTAAATACCACAACTTCTTTATCCATTTTTCACTTTCTGCGATGTTGAACTTGTATTGTAAACGAGGTTCTTGTAAACAGAGCCGTTCCAAACTTTGGGGTGGCTGTGTCTTTTTGATTTTAATTTCCCTAAGCTATAGGACCATAAGTGGAAGTGCCCTAGGTTCTGTTGCTTTGTTTTTTAGATGTTTCAGGAAACACCATACACTTCTCCCGAGTGGTTGTTGGCAATTTACATCCCGCCCATCAGCATAACAAGGCTCCCAGTTCTCCATGGCCTGTCCTGCCTTTCTGGATTTTACACTTTTTTCAGATGGCCCTTTTGACCGGGGGGAAGTGAGACTTCATTGTAGTGCAGATTTCCTTTGCAAGCTTGCTTGGTTGGCCAAAAAGGGCGTATGCGTTTTTTCCTGAATATATTCAGGAAAAAACGCATACGCCCTTTTTGGCCAAGTGCATCATTGTGGATGTTCTGCCTCTTTTCCTATGCTTTCAATGCAATTCCAGTCTACCTCCTGAAATCGGTTTCCTGCAATTCTGCCCCGCTTTCAAGTCCTCTTGGCAGCCTTACTTCAGTCTATTTTTGGACGATAGCTGTCATTTATAACTCTGCAGGTTTGTGAATTACAGTGCCCCTGAGCTCCTTTCTTCAACTCGCTTTCTTGTGAGCTGGCCGCAACACCGCAGGATGGCTTCAGGCCCTAATCTGGTTCCGGTACGGCACGCTGAGCCTTTGGTTATTTCCTCTTCCTGGTGGGAAATGAGAGTTAAATTTGCCCGTCCAGACACCTCCAGCTAGCCTCTCATTGGTTCTCGCTATTCCTGTTCATCTTCCGCAGAAATTGCAAACTGGGCCAAACAGGAGGTTAAAGGCGCTGACTCTCCAAGTGGGGAGAGAGTTAGTAAAGCGTCTGGAATGTTGCACCCGAGTACCAGGGGAGGAAAACTGAGACATATTTGAACACGTCTCCCGTTCACATGGTTGATCATACTTGGGTTCCACATGCATGTTTTAGCTGAAGGAAGAATACCTTAAACCTGGAGAGTTGAGACCCGTGTAATGGGTACCATGCAATATGACTTCAAAGGGTCTTCATTTGCTCACCGAACCTCTCCAATCCTATCACTGCTGCGTTTATGCCCCTGTACACATGCTTGATTCTCTTTCGGAGACATAGCAATCCATAGGTTTTAAGATACTTACTAGTCAGGTACATTCTTAGGCGTTTAATATGCGGTGTTGAGTCCATTTCGTTGAGCAAGGAGTAGCTCTTGTCTATTCCATATTTGACTTAAGGAACTTTATCTGTGCTCATTTCAATCTCTGGTTTTATGCAGCACCCCAACTCACCTTTACCCTTAAGCAAGCATAAGTTGGTTTTCTAAATTTGAGACCCTGTTCTGTTCTGTAATTCAGTTCCTGTGTAGCCAAGTTTACATTCCGTGTATTACTGATATCTTATGATGTTTCTTTTTCTGTGTGACTTATTTCAGTTAGAATCATCATACCTGAATCCACTCATTGTGCTGCTAAGGGCCTGATGACACAGATTTCATTGCTGAGTGATATTGCTTTGTAAGTAAATACCACAACTTCTTTATCCATTTTTCACTTTCTGCGATGTTGAACTTGTACTGTAAACGAGGTTCTTGTAAACAGAGCCGTTCCAAACTTTGGGGTGGCTGTGCCTTTTTGATTTTAATTTCCCTAAGCTATAGGACCATAAGTGGAAGTGCCCTAGGTTCTGTTGCTTTGTTTTTTAGATGTTTCAGGAAACACCATAGACTTCTCCCCAGTGGTTGTTGGCAATTTACATCCCGCCCATCAGCATAACAAGGCTCCCAGTTCTCCATGGCCTGTCCTGCCTTTCTGGATTTTACACATTTTTCAGATGGCCCTTTTGACCGGGGGGAAGTGAGACTTCATTGTAGTGCAGATTTCCTTTGCAAGCTTGCTTGGTTGGCCAAAAAGGGCGTATGCGTTTTTTCCTGAATATATTCAGGAAAACACGCATACGCCCCTTTTGGCCAAGTGCATCATTGTGGACTTTCTGCCTCTTTTCCTATGCTTTCAATGCAATTCCAGTCTACCTCCTGAAATCGGTTTCCTGCAATTCTGCCCCGCTTTCAAGTCCTCTTGGCAGCCTTACTTCAGTCTATTTTTGGACGATAGCTGTCATTTATAACTCTGCAGGTTTGTGAATTACAGTGCCCCTGAGCTCCTTTCTTCAACTCGCTTTCTTTTGAGCTGGCCGCAACACCGCAGGATGGCTTCAGGCCCTAATCTGGTTCCAGTACGGCACGCTGAGCCTTTGGTTATTTCCTCTTCCTGGTGGGAAATGAGAGTTAAATTTGCCCGTCCAGACACCTCCAGCTAGCCTCTCATTGGTTCTCGCTATTCCTGTTCATCTTCCGCAGAAATTGCAAACTGGGCCAAACAGGAGGTTAAAGGCGCTGACTCTCCAAGTAGGGAGAGAGTTAGTAAAGCGTCTGGAATGTTGCATCCGAGTACCAGGGGAGGAAAACTGAGACATATTTGAACACGTCTCCCGATCACATGGTTGATCATACTCTGGGTTCCACATGCATGTTTTAGCTGAAGGAAGAATACCTAAAACCTGGGTAGTTGAAACCCGTGGAATGGGTACCATGCAATATGACTTCAAAGGGTCTTCACTTGCTCACCGAACCTCTCTAATCCTATCACTGCTGCGTTTATGCCCCTGTACACATGCTTGATTCTCTTTCAGAGACATAGCAATCCATAGGTTTTAAGATACTTACTAGTCAGGTACATTCTTAGGCGTTTAATATGCGGTGTTGAGTCCATTTCGTTGAGCAAGGAGTAGCTCTTGTCTATTCCATATTTGGCTTAAGGAACTTTATCTGTGTTCATTTCAATCTCTGGTTTTATGCAGCAACCCAACTCACCTTTCCCCTTAAGCAAGCATAAGTTGGTTTTCTAAATTTGAGACCCTGTTCTGTTCTGTAATTCAGTTCCTGTGTAGCCAAGTTTACATTCCGTGTATTACTGATATCTTATGATGTTTCTTTTTCTGTGTGACTTATTTCAGTTAGAATCATCATACCTGAATCCACTCATTGTGCTGCTAAGGGCCTGATGACACAGATTTCATTGCTGAGTGATATTGCTTTGTAAGTAAATACCACAACTTCTTTATCCATTTTTCACTTTCTGCGATGTTGAACTTGTACTGTAAACGAGGTTCTTGTAAACAGAGCCGTTCCAAACTTTGGGGTGGCTGTGTCTTTTTGATTTTAATTTCCCTAAGCTATAGGACCATAAGTGGAAGTGCCCTAGGCTCTGTTGCTTTGTTTTTTAGATGTTTCAGGAAACACCATACACTTCTCCCGAGTGGTTGTTGGCAATTTACATCCCGCCCATCAGCATAACAAGGCTCCCAGTTCTCCATGGCCTGTCCTGCCTTTCTGGATTTTACACTTTTTTCAGATGGCCCTTTTGACCGGGGGGAAGTGAGACTTCATTGTAGTGCAGATTTCCTTTGCAAGCTTGCTTGGTTGGCCAAAAAGGGCGTATGCGTTTTTTCCTGAATATATTCAGGAAAACACGCATACGCCCTTTTTGGCCAAGTGCATCATTGTGGACGTTCTGCCTCTTTTCCTATGCTTTCAATGCAATTCCAGTCTACCTCCTGAAATCGGTTTCCTGCAATTCTGCCCCGCTTTCAAGTCCTCTTGGCAGCCTTACTTCAGTCTATTTTTGGACGATAGCTGTCATTTATAACTCTGCAGGTTTGTGAATTACAGTGCCCCTGAGCTCCTTTCTTCAACTCGCTTTCTTTTGAGCTGGCCGCAACACCGCAGGATGGCTTCAGGCCCTAATCTGGTTCCGGCACGGTACGCTGAGCCTTTGGTTAATTCCTCTTCCTGGTGGGAAATGAGAGTTAAATTTGCCCGTCCAGACACCTCCAGCTAGCCTCTCATTGGTTCTCGCTATTCCTGTTCATCTTCCGCAGAAATTGCAAACTGGGCCAAACAGGAGGTTAAAGGGACTGACTCTCCAAGTGGGGAGAGTGTTAGTAAAGCGTCTGGAATGTTGCACCCGAGTACCAGGGTACGAAAACTGAGACATATTTGAACACGTCTCCCGATCACATGGTTGATCATACTCTAGGTTCCACATGCATGTTTTAGCTGAAGGAAGAATACCTTAAAACTGGGTAGTTGAAACCCGTAGAATGGGTACCATGCAATATGACTTCAAAGGGTCTTCATTTGCTCACCGCACCTCTCCAATCCTATCACTGCTGCGTTTATGCCCCTGTACACATGCTTGATTCTCTTTCGGAGACATAGCAATCCATAGGTTTTAAGATACTTACTAGTCAGGTACATTCTTAGGCGTTTAATATGCGGTGTTGAGTCCATTTCGTTGAGCAAGGAGTAGCTCTTGTCTATTCCATATTTGACTTAAGGAACTTTATCTGTGCTCATTTCAATCTCTGGTTTTATGCAGCACCCCAACTCACCTTTACCCTTAAGCAAGCATAAGTTGGTTTTCTAAATTTGAGACCCTGTTCTGTTCTGGAATTCAGTTCCTGTGTAGCCAAGTTTACATTCCGTGTATTACTGATATCTTATGATGTTTCTTTTTCTGTGTGACTTATTTCAGTTAGAATCATCATACCTTAATCCACTCATTGTGATGCTAAGGTCCTGATGACACAGATTTCATTGCTGAGTGATATTGCTTTGTAAGTAAATACCACAACTTATTTATCCATTTTTCACTTTCTGTGATGTTGAACTTGTACTGTAAACGAGGTTCTTGTAAACAGAGGCGTCCCAAACTTTGGGGTGGCTGTGTCTTTTTGATTTTAATTTCCCTAAGCTATAGGACCATAAGTGGCAGTGCCCTAGGCTCTGTTGCTTTGTTTTTTAGATGTTTCAGGAAACACCATACACTTCTCCCGAGTGTCTGTTGGCAATTTACATCCCGCCCATCAGCATAACAAGGCTCCCAGTTTTCCATGGCCTGTCCTGCCTTTCTGGATTTTACACTTTTTTCAGATGGCCCTTTTGACCGGGGGGAAGTGAGACTTCATTGTAGTGCAGATTTCCTTTGCAAGCTTGCTTGGTTGGCCAAAAAGGGCGTATGCGTTTTTTCCTGAATATATTCAGGAAAAAACGCATACGCCCTTTTTGGCCAAGTGCATCATTGTGGACGTTCTGCCTCTTTTCCTATGCTTTCAATGCAATTCCAGTCTACCTCCTGAAATCGGTTTCCTGCAATTCTGCCCCGCTTTCAAGTCCTCTTGGCAGCCTTACTTCAGTCTATTTTTGGACGATAGCTGTCATTTATAACTCTGCAGGTTTGTGAATTACAGTGCCCCTGAGCTCCTTTCTTCAACTCGCTTTCTTTTGAGCTAGCCGCAATACCGCAGGATGGCTTCAGGCCCTAATCTGGTTCCGGCACGGCACGCTGAGTTTTTGGTTAATTCCTCTTCCTGGTGCGAAATGAGAGTTAAATTTGCCCGTCCAGACACCTCCAGCTAGCCTCTCATTGGTTCTCGCTATTCCTGTTCATCTTCCGCAGAAATTGCAAACTGGGCCAAACAGGAGGTTAAAGGGACTGACTCTCCAAGTCGGGAGAGTGTTAGTAAAGCGTCTGGAATGTTGCACCCGAGTACCAGGGTACGAAAACTGAGACATATTTGAACACGTCTCCCGATCACATGGTTAATCATACTCTAGGTGCCACATGCATGTTTTAGCTGAAGGAAGAATACCTTAAACCTGGGTAGTTGAAACCCGTGGAATGGGTACCATGCAATATGACTTCAAAGGGTCTTCATTTGCTCACCGAACCTCTCCAGTCCTATCACTGCTGCGTTTATGCCCCTGTACACATGCTTGATTCTCTTTCGGAGACATAGCAATCCATAGGTTTTAAGATACTTACTAGTCAGGTACATTCTTAGGCGTTTAATATGCGGTGTTGAGTCCATTTCGTTGAGCAAGGAGTAGCTCTTGTCTATTCCATATTTGACTTAAGGAACTTTATCTGTGCTCATTTCAATCTCTGGTTTTATGCAGCACCCCAACTCACCTTTACCCTTAAGCAAGCATAAGTTGGTTTTCTAAATTTGAGACCCTGTTCTGTTCTGTAATTCAGTTCCTGTGTAGCCAAGTTTACATTCCGTGTATTACTGATATCTTATGATGTTTCTTTTTCTGTGTGACTTATTTCAGTTAGAATCATCATACCTGAATCCACTCATTGTGCTGCTAAGGGCCTGATGACACAGATTTCATTGCTGAGTGATATTGCTTTGTAAGTAAATACCACAAGTTCTTTATCCATTTTTCACTTTCTGTGATGTTGAACTTGTAGTGTAAACGAGGTTCTTGTAAACAGAGCCGTTCCAAACTTTGGGGTGGCTGTGTCTTTTTGATTTTAATTTCCCTAAGCTATAGGACCATAAGTGGAAGTGCCCTAGGTTCTGTTGCTTTGTTTTTTAGATGTTTCAGGAAACACCATACACTTCTCCCGAGTGGTTGTTGGCAATTTACATCCCGCCCATCAGCATAACAAGGCTCCCAGTTCTCCATGGCCTGTCCTGCCTTTCTGGATTTTACACTTTTTTCAGATGGCCCTTTTGACCGGGGGGAAGTGAGACTTCATTGTAGTGCAGATTTCCTTTGCAAGCTTGCTTGGTTGGCCAAAAAGGGCGTATGCGTTTTTTCCTGAATATATTCAGGAAAAAACGCATACGCCCTTTTTGGCCAAGTGCATCATTGTGGACGTTCTGCCTCTTTTCCTATGCTTTCAATGCAATTCTAGTCTAGCTCCTGAAATCGGTTTCCTGCAATTCTGCCCCGCTTTCAAGTCCTCTTGGCAGCCTTACTTCAGTCTATTTTTGGACGATAGCTGTCATTTATAACTCTGCAGGTTTGTGAATTACAGTGCCCCTGAGCTCCTTTCTTCAACTCGCTTTCTTTTGAGCTGGCCGCAACACCGCAGCATGGCTTCAGGCCCTAATCTGGTTCCGGTACGGCACGCTGAGCCTTTGGTTATTTCCTCTTCCTGGTGGGAAATGAGAGTTAAATTTGCCCGTCCAGACACCTCCAGCTAGCCTCTCATTGGTTCTCGCTATTCCTGTTCATCTTCCGCAGAAATTGCAAACTGGGCCAAACAGGAGGTTAAAGGCGCTGACTCTCCAAGTGGGGAGAGTGTTAGTAAAGCGTCTGGAATGTTGCACCCGAGTACCAGGGGAGGAAAACTGAGACATATTTGAACACGTCTCCCGATCACATGGTTGATCATACTTGGGTTCCACATGCATGTTTTAGCTGAAGGAAGAATACCTTAAACCTGGAGAGTTGAGACCCGTGTAATGGGTACCATGCAATATGACTTCAAAGGGTCTTCATTTGCTCACCGAAGCTCTCCAATCCTATCACTGCTGCGTTTATGCCCCTGTACACATGCTTGATTCTCTTTCGGAGACATAGCAATCCATAGGTTTTCCGATACTTACTAGTCAGGTACATTCTTAGGCGTTTAATATGCGGTGTTGAGTCCATTTCGTTGAGCAAGGAGTAGCTCTTGTCTATTCCATATTTGACTTAAGGAACTTTATCTGTGCTCATTTCAATCTCTGGTTTTATGCAGCACCCCAACTCACCTTTACCCTTAAGCAAGCATAAGTTGGTTTTCTAAATTTGAGACCCTGTTCTGTTCTGTAATTCAGTTCCTGTGTAGCCAAGTTTACATTCCGTGTATTACTGATATCTTATGATGTTTCTTTTTCTGTGTGACTTATTTCAGTTAGAATCATCATACCTGAATCCACTCATTGTGCTGCTAAGGGCCTGATGACACAGATTTCATTGCTGAGTGATATTGCTTTGTAAGTAAATACCACAACTTCTTTATCCATTTTTCACTTTCTGCGATGTTGAACTTGTACTGTAAACGAGGTTCTTGTAAACAGAGGCGTCCCAAACTTTGGGGTGGCTGTGTCTTTTTGATTTTAATTTCCCTAAGCTATAGGACCATAAGTGGCAGTGCCCTAGGCTCTGTTGCTTTGTTTTTTAGATGTTTCAGGAAACACCATAAACTTCTCCCGAGTGTCTGTTGGCAATTTACATCCCGCCCATCAGCATAACAAGGCTCCCAGTTCTCCATGGCCTATCCTGCCTTTCTGGATTTTACACTTTTTTCAGATGGCCCTTTTGACCGGGGGGAAGTGAGACTTCATTGTAGTGCAGATTTCCTTTGCAAGCTTGCTTGATTGGCCAAAAAGGGCGTATGCGTTTTTTCCTGAATATATTCAGGAAAAAACGCATACGCCCTTTTTGGCCAAGTGCATCATGGTGGACGTTCTGCCTCTTTTCCTATGCTTTCAATGCAATTCCAGTCTACCTCCTGAAATCGGTTTCCTGCAATTCTGCCCCGCTTTCAAGTCCTCTTGGCAGCCTTACTTCAGTGTATTTTTGGACGATAGCTGTCATTTATAACTCTGCAGGTTTGTGAATTACAGTGACCCTGAGCTCCTTTCTTCAACTCGCTTTCTTGTGACTTGGCCGCAACACCGGAGGATGGCTTCAGACCCTAATCTGGTTCCGGCCTGGCACGCTGAGCCTTTGGTTAATTCCTCTTCCTGGTGGGAAATGAGAGTTAAATTTGCCCGTCCAGACACCTCCAGCTAGCCTCTCATTGGTTCTCGCTATTCCTGTTCATCTTCCGCAGAAATTGCAAACTGGGCCAAACAGGAGGTTAAAGGCGCTGACTCTCCAAGTGGGGAGAGTGTTAGTAAAGCGTCTGGAATGTTGCCCCCGAGTACCAGGGGAGGAAAACTGAGACATATTTGAACACGTCTCCCGATCACATGGTTGATCATACTCTAGGTTCCACATGCATGTTTTAGCTGAAGGAAGAATACCTTAAACCTGGGTAGTTGAAACCCGTGGAATGGGTACGATGCAATATGACTTCAAAGTGTCTTCATTTGCTCACCGAACCTCTCCAATCCTATCACTGCTGCGTTTATGCCCCTGTACACATGCTTGATTCTCTTTCGGAGACATAGCAATCCATAGGTTTTAAGATACTTACTAGTCAGGTACATTCTTAGGCGTTTAATATGGGGTGTTGAGTCCATTTCATTGAGCAAGGAGTAGCTCTTGTCTATTCCATATTTGGCTTAAGGAACTTTATCTGTGCTCATTTCAATCTCTGGTTTTATGCAGCACCCCAACTCACCTTTACCCTTAAGCAAGAATAAGTTGGTTTTCTAAATTTGAGACCCTGTTCTGTTCTGTAATTCAGTTCCTGTGTAGCCAAGTTTCCATTCCGTGTATTACTGATATCTTATGATGTTTCTTTTTCTGTGTGACTTATTTCAGTTAGAATCATCATACCTGAATCCACTCATTGTGCTGCTAAGGGCCTGATGACACAGATTTCATTGCTGAGTGATATTGCTTTGTAAGTAAATACGACAAGTTCTTTATCCATTTTTCACTTTCTGTGATGTTGAACTTGTACTGTAAACGAGGTTCTTGTAAACAGAGCCGTTCCAAACTTTGGGGTGGCTGTGTCTTTTTGATTTTAATTTCCCTAAGCTATAGGACCATAAGTGGAAGTGCCCTAGGTTCTGTTGCTTTGTTTTTTAGATGTTTCAGGAAACACCATAAACTTCTCCCGAGTGGTTGTTGGCAATTTACATCCCGCCCATCAGCATAACAAGGCTCCCAGTTCTCCATGGCCTATCCTGCCTTTCTGGATTTTACACTTTTTTCAGATGGCCCTTTTGACCGGGGGGAAGTGAGACTTCATTGTAGTGCAGATTTCCTTTGCAAGCTTGCTTGGTTGGCCAAAAAGGGCGTATGCTTTTTTTCCTGAATATATTCAGGAAAAAACGCATACGCCCTTTTTGCCCAAGTGCATCATGGTGGACGTTCTGCCTCTTTTCCTATGCTTTCAATGCAATTCCAGTCTAGCTCCTGAAATCGGTTTCCTGCAATTCTGCCCCGCTTTCAAGTCCTCTTGGCAGCCTTACTTCAGTCTATTTTTGGACGATAGCTGTCATTTATAACTCTGCAGGTTTGTGAATTACAGTGCCCCTGAGCTCCTTTCTTCAACTCGCTTTCTTGTGACCTGGCCGCAACACCGCAGGATGGCTTCAGGCCGTAATCTGGTTCCGGCACGGCACGCTGAGCCTTTGGTTATTTCCTCTTCCTGGTGGGAAATGAGAGTTAAATTTGCCCGTCCAGACACCTCCAGCTAGTCTCTCATTGGTTCTCGCTATTCCTGTTCATCTTCCGCAGAAATTGCAAACTGGGCCAAACAGGAGGTTAAAGGCGCTGACTCTCCAAGTCGGGAGAGTGTTAGTAAAGCGTCTGGAATGTTGCACCCGAGTACCAGGGTACAAAAACTGAGACATATTTGAACACGTCTCCCGATCACATGGTTGATCATACTCTAGGTTCCACATGCATGTTTTAGCTGAAGGAAGAATACCTTAAACCTGGAGAGTTGAGACCCGTGTAATGGGTACCATGTAATATGACTTCAAAGGGTCTTCATTTGCTCACCGAACCTCTCCAATCCTATCACTGCTGCGTTTATGCCCCTGTACACATGCTTGATTCTCTTTCGGAGACATAGCAATCCATAGGTTTTAAGATACTTACTAGTCAGGTACATTCTTAGGCGTTTAATATGCGGTGTTGAGTCCATTTCGTTGAGCAAGGAGTAGCTCTTGTCTATTCCATATTTGACTTAAGGAACTTTATCTGTGCTCATTTCAATCTCTGGTTTTATGCAGCACCCCAACTCACCTTTACCCTTAAGCAAGCATAAGTTGGTTTTCTAAATTTGAGACCCTGTTCTGTTCTGTAATTCAGTTCCTGTGTAGCCAAGTTTACATTCCGTGTATTACTGATATCTTATGATGTTTCTTTTTCTGTGTGACTTATTTCAGTTAGAATCATCATACCTGAATCCACTCATTGTGATGCTAAGGGCCTGAT
Organism: Delphinus delphis; assembly: GCF_949987515.2. Lineage (NCBI taxonomy): Eukaryota > Metazoa > Chordata > Mammalia > Artiodactyla > Delphinidae > Delphinus > Delphinus delphis. The sequence goes on along the minus strand of NW_027192939.1, from coordinate 1,116 downwards.
GACATAGATTTCATTGCTGAGTGATATTGCTTTGTAAGTAAATACCACAACTTCTTTATCCATTTTTCACTTTCTGCGATGTTGAACTTGTACTGTAAACGAGGTTCTTGTAAACAGAGGCGTCCCAAACTTTGGGGTGGCTGTGTCTTTTTGATTTTAATTTCCCTAAGCTATAGGACCATAAGTGGCAGTGCCCTAGGCTCTGTTGCTTTGTTTTTTAGATGTTTCAGGAAACACCATACACTTCTCCCGAGTGTCTGTTGGCAATTTACATCCCGCCCATCAGCATAACAAGGCTCCCAGTTCTCCATGGCCTATCCTGCCTTTCTGGATTTTACACTTTTTTCAGATGGCCCTTTTGACCGGGGGAAGTGAGACTTCATTGTAGTGCAGATTTCCTTTGCAAGCTTGCTTGATTGGCCAAAACGGGCGTATGCGTTTTTTCCTGAATATATTCAGGAAAAAACGCATACGCCCTTTTTGGCCAAGTGCATCATGGTGGACGTTCTGCCTCTTTTCCTATGCTTTCAATGCAATTCCAGTCTACCTCCTGAAATCGGTTTCCTGCAATTCTGCCCCGCTTTCAAGTCCTCTTGGCAGCCTTACTTCAGTGTATTTTTGGACGATAGCTGTCATTTATAACTCTGCAGGTTTGTGAATTACAGTGACCCTGAGCTCCTTTCTTCAACTCGCTTTCTTGTGACTTGGCCGCAACACCGGAGGATGGCTTCAGACCCTAATCTGGTTCCGGCCCGGGACGCTGAGCCTTTGGTTAATTCCTCTTCCTGGTGGGAAATGAGAGTTAAATTTGCCCGTCCAGACACCTCCAGCTAGCCTCTCATTGGTTCTCGCTATTCCTGTTCATCTTCCGCAGAAATTGCAAACTGGGCCAAACAGGAGGTTAAAGGCGCTGACTCTCCAAGTGGGGAGAGTGTTAGTAAAGCGTCTGGAATGTTGCCCCCGAGTACCAGGGGAGGAAAACTGAGACATATTTGAACACGTCTCCCGATCACATGGTTGATCATACTCTAGGTTCCACATGCATGTTTTAGCTGAAGGAAGAATACCTTAAACCTGGGTAGTTGAGACCCGTGGAATGGGTACGATGCAATATGA